>NC_141596.1:46682142-46982142 GCF_047967505.1 Dipteris shenzhenensis | reverse complement strand
CACACTAGATACCCTTGCTCTGGAGGTCTGGTACAACCACATTGCATTTCATCATTTCCCATGAAGGGCTTGCAAAACATACTTTATTGTCTCAAAAAACTATACATTAGTCCATCATGCTTGTGAAGGAAAAATTCACAAATGCCAAAAGCCCACACCTACCCTGGATGTGTATAACTATGTGCCTACCCACAGCTGTATACATTGCTCCAAAACTTGATACAGGTTTTGTCCTATCATTTTGCCCATCCCCGAGTCTGCAGACATTCATGTCTTGCAGATAGGGCTATATAAGATTTGCATTTCTTCAGAGATATCCTCATCCATGAGGTCTTCCGGCTTGTTTGATCTCATCACAGTAGGTTCACATCTGCCCACACTCATGATCCTATGAAAGTATTTCTTTAGTCTGAAGCCATTGACTCTATTCTTATGCTACTGACCATCCAAATTCTCAAGTTGATATGAGCCATTTTTGAATTCTTCGTCTCACGAAAATGTCCATCCCATTTGGTCACAAATTTCTTCTTGAAGGTAGTGTCCAGACTATTGTTGTATCTCAAAACTAGATCACCCTCCTCGATTTTCTTATTCCTGAATTTCCTGTTTGCTCTCTTCTGATTCTCCTCTTGAATTAAATCATAATGTTCCACCGCCTTTTGTCTGTCTAGTTGTGCTTCCTACAAATGCAATAAGCGGTTCTAGAAAGTAGAATTTGAATCCTCGTTTATCTTCATTAACATCTGTAATGCAAGAATTTCTACTTCCAAGGGTAATAGAGCTTCTTTCCCGTAAACAAGATGAAATGGTTAAAACTGGGTGCTTATTTTACTGCAACTCTGTAAGCCCATAAATCCCAGTGCAAAGCAAGGTCCCACTCCTTCTCACGTGTTCTCATGATCTTTCCCATGATATTAGTACACACCCCATTAAAATTTTCATTCATCCCATTACATTGAGGATAATAGGGACTTGCATATCTGTGTTTAATCTTCAGCTTACCACATAATAAATCCATCAGTTCACTCCTGAAACCTGAACCTCTATCAGAAAGCAGCTCCAGTGGCACACCAAATTTACAGCAGATATCCTATACACAAATTTACATACAGATTTTGCATTGACTGCCCGTACTGCGCGTGCTTCAGCCCATCTCGTCAAATAATCCACAGCTGTCAATACATAACAATTTCCCCTGGCTGTCATGGGTAGAGGACCAATGGCATCTATTCCCCATTTCTCAAAAATATTATAAGCAGGCATGATATTTCTGAGTTCTGGATGTACGATCCTCTTACTTATCTGCTGACACTGTAGGCATGACTTGCACCAATGTCTTATGTCTCTCTAGAGGGATGGCCACACATACCCTTCTGTAAGTATTTTCCTCAGCATGATTTTGAAAGCAAAATGTCCTCCACATACTCCCTCATGATTAGCTTGTAGAATATGAAAAACTTCCTCATGCCAGGGAATTCTTCTAAGCACCAGATCAGCCCCTTTCATGTAAAGAACATCATCTATCAGACAATAATAAGTACAGCTTTTAATAAATCTGTATTTTCTTTGTTTTTGAACTTCTTCAGGCACTTTACCAGTTAACAGGAAGCTTTCCTCACAAGCCAATGTCTCCCTTCCTTTGTATAAGTGCTCCTGCACTCCTATTGCATCAGCATAAGTTGCTGTAATTTCCTGCGCAGCATCATGTGCATTTACATTCTTACCTCTTTCAATATGCTGGAGTGTCCAGGCATCCAATTGATTTAACAGTTTCTTCACCGCGCTTATCCATCTCTTCAAATGAACATGCTTAACCTTCGAGACACCTAAAATTTGCTTCACAACCAACAGAGCATCTCCCTTAATCTTGAGTCTCTTAATACCCAGACTAATGCATACTTTCAAACCTTCGAAGAGGGCTGCATATTCAGCTTCATTATTACTGCTGGCTTCGAGCTAAATTCCCATTTTTCGAATCTCCTTTCCTCCAGGATCATAAATGACAATTCCTCCTGTACTTTTATTTAAACTTTTTTTGTAAGATCCATCAAAGTGTAAAACAAATGCATCCTCTAGTACTTTTTCTTCATTCATGTCAGTGTTCTTCTCCACATCTTCAACTAAAATAGGTCCTTCCTTATAGGTGAGGAGATCAGCCAAGGAAGCTCTGGTAGAGTTCTTAACCAAGAAGGTAAAAGAGTACTCCTGTAACCCTACTATCCATTTAATCATGCTCCTGGAGATGTTTGTACTATTCAACATATGAGACAGTAGTGAACATGAGGTGAGAACCTCAAAAGGTCTGGACAATAGATAAGACCGAAATCTCCTACAAGCATACAAGAGGCTAGCCAGGACCAATTCAGCCGTTGAATACTTCCTCTCTACTTCAGTCTTCACCCTGCTGGCATAATAGACTGGCCTCATATATCTGGAACCCTCTCCTTGCTGCAAAAGAATAGCACCAATAGCATCTGGTCCTACGGATGGATTCACATAAAAAGTCCTGGAATAATCTGGTGGCTTTACACTTGAAATATGAGTCAAGGATTCCTTAACTGCCTCAAACGCCTCTTCACTCTCTGTCGTCCATTTTAGAGGCTTAGATTTTACCAGCTGATGAAGAGGATACAAAATCTGAGATAACATATGAATAAATCTCGACAGATACTTCACCTTCTGGAGAAAGGTATGCAACTGCTTGGTATTCTCAAGAGAGGACAGCATAACTAAAGCTTTCACGTTACCTGGTCCCGGCTCAATCCCATTCTCAGATACAATATGCCCCAATATTTTAATGCTGGTCTGAGCTAACTGAGTCTTCTTAGGATTTAATTGACCACCATTTTTATCAATCTCATAGAATACTTGATCCAGCTTGCCGCAGTGCTTTCTTCTTCCACTGTAGACACAGATGTCATCAATAAACACTTTACAAAATTTATCCAGGAAAGGTGATAAAATCAGATCTGAATTCTCCTGATAGTGCGAGGGGCCGTTGGTAACACGCATCCTTGCAGAGAAAGTCTGCAGCCAAGTTCTCGCTTCTCCCAACAGACAAAAGGATAGAATCTGAAGAAGGACTTTTGGAGCATTCTTGTCTTTAATAAGAACTGTGAACTCCAAGCACTCTAAAAACCTCTCTGGGTCTTCATTGGGCAACCCGTGAAATCAAGGAAATTCATGAGCCATCTCTCCTCTTGACTAACTTATCTCAAACACACTTCCAACCAGAAATACCACCCAACCTCTTGTGCGAAGAAAACAAAATAATCACTCTACTGAAGAAAACATACCCTGCATCTGACTGGCATTCTTCTTCCTAAGAGCAATCACTTTCAAAGCCTTTTGAACCTTAGCATGGAGACGTATCACCCAAAGTTCAACATCAAGGCATCTATCTCTCTTGTGTCCACACTCCCCACATAACTCACAATGAATCACTCTCATGCGAGGCTTTGTCTTCATAGTTTCAATCCCTAACCACACAGAAATTCAAGCAACATTCCCCAGCCAATCTTCTGGGCCGTTTTGTCTTGAGTATCCAATCTCAATTCAAAACTCCTCCTGTCCCTAGCAGGATCGCGAAAAAGATGATAAGGAAAAAAAAGGAAAGACAACCAGGAATTATGTACTTCACCACGTCAAATAGCTGAGACTTCATAGGGATCAGCTGCAATGTGGTCTCATAGATGACGAGCTTATGAACTAGGTTCCAGAGTAGGTATCCAGAGCACACAAATAACAAGTCAATCTCCCACACAATCTGACTAGAACACACACAGGAACACACAAACTCTTTGAAAGAGGGGAAAGAAGGCTTTGACTTGTTGTAGCTCTGTGTCAACCAAGAGTTGTTCATACACACAGTCGTTCCTTGTACGACAGATCAACCACACATGATGTATCTACAACACCTTCTTCCAGCAGCTTGTATAAGTAAAACAGCTCGTACTTATGCTTCTCGTATGGAATCCTCATGCACAAAGAACCCCCAAGAATGCTAATCCATCGAGTCATCCACTCCACCTATAGATTCATGAAACCTCAACGATCAAAGTCCCTGATCCCTATCATGACTTCCGTTCAGTCACTATTGCATCTGCACACAAGCTGTACGTCATACTCAGAATTGTAAGCAGCCACATCACGAGTGCTTCCAGCAGCGACAACTCCCAATCTGTCTTCTGTTCCAGCTAAGCTCCCCCACGCAGCCTGCACACTTGTGCGTGATTAAAGGTAACAAACCCACAGCCCAAAAAAATAAGCGACTCGTACTTCATGTCGATCAGTCCGTTAGCTCTCCGCTCAGCTAATCGTCAGCCTATCTCTTCTCTTCCATACTACAGCTCTCCGCTCAGCTAACAGCCCATCAGCCCTGTGCTATTTTTTTCAGATCATCACATCGCATTGACAGCCCTACACAGCCCAATCGCTCTCTCAGATCGTCACAGTCCTCTACACCCTGACGCAGTGCTCTTGTACAACAATTTGGAGCCTGTGAACCATCCGTTCATCGACCAGCAGATCCTCTCCTCTCTCCTTCTTTGCTTTTTTCCCCCCAACCTCATCTCTTCCGCTCATCCACATTTTTCAGAACTCTCTGGTAGTCGCCATCCTAGGTATCAGCCCACTCCTCAGCCAGAGCATCCCAATCCTTAATCACGTAGCCACCTTGCATGCATACATTCCCTTCTAGATTTTCCAGCCACGTCATCACGTAGAATTTACCACTCTTCCATTTAAAAAATGCAAATATCCCCCAAGGCACATTAAATGCACATTTTGGACCTTTGGTCACACAATTCCCACACACATTAGCATGCACATTAAGACTTACATGCACCCCCGTACACCCACATGAAAAGCCCCTTGACATGGACACTAGAACATATCAAATTCCCGTAACATGCAAGACCACATTGACTCATGAAAAAAAAAAAAAAACCCTTCATGACTTGATTTTACATGACCCCAAAAACATTTTCACTTGACCACACACTGGATACCCTTGGTCTGGAGGTCTGGTACAACCACATTGCATTTCATCATTTCCCATGAAGTCCCTGCAAAACATACTTTATTGTCTCAAAAAACTATACATTAGTCCATTATGCTTGTGAAGGAAAAATCCACAAATGCCAAAAGCCCACACCTACCCTAGATGTGTATAACTATGTGCCTACCCATAGCTATATACAGTGCTCAAAAATTTGATACAAGTTTTGTCCTATCACTGTCCTTTGTTTTGCGGGGCAGCCAAAGCCTCTGCACCTCCGCCCCGTCTGAAGGGTTTTGAAAATGTTCCTCTTGATCAAGCACCATGGGCACACTCTCTTCTCACCTGAGTGTGTTCGACCTCCCACTGGTGATAAGAGAAGAGTAATCATGAGAACTCTATTACAATTTAAATTTCCTCTATCACTATTTTTAGTAAATAGAACAGTGCATTCGATTTGGGGATTTCGAAGTTAAGGCTACCATGTCGAAGAGCTAAAGAGGGCGAACATTTCATTCCAAAGGAGCACTAGAGGGCACAATTTCAAACTACATTTTTTTTGAAATCAAAGATTGAAGACCCAAAAGTCCGTGAAGACTGAAGAAACCTTATAAGAAGGGTGCATGGGGGAAACTGAATCACATGTCCTACATTAACTCTATTCTCTCCATCTTGATCCTACCTGAAGATTCTAGGCTAGATGTGGCCCACCCATTCAGCCACTCTAGTAGCATGTTTCACTGACACTATGAGACAACATATCATCCAAAGTGCTTCCAAAGACAAGCCATCGTGGGCTTGTTCAATTGCAAGGGTACACTCTATTAGTATGCTAAGTGGTAACAAACAAATCAAAAATCAAAACTTGAAATGAAACTGTTGCAATGTAGTATACTAAGGCCCTAGAGTCAAGCATGAAGTGCCCAGGAGGTGCAAAAGACCTCCCCTACTAGGTAGTGCTATGGTAGGTTCCTCTGGTGGGCCGCGAGCATATCTCGGATTTGCCTTTGTCGAGTTCTTTGTGTGTGTGGTGGGGGTGCAGCCTCTGTATCCTCTGTATGCATCGAAGGTCGAACCATAGCAGTGGTGGTGATCCCTCGTGTTTGGTGTTCACCTTTGAGTAAAGACCAAACATACTGAACTGCCATTGTCTGTTTCGTAGATCATCTTTGCTTTGTGCTTGGTGGGTGGGGTTTGGAAGGTTTTTAACAAATATGGAATGCCTTGTTTTGTGAGATTTCTATATCAATATGGCATGCCTCTAAGCTGATGAAGAACTATTTTAGGATGAGTTTATATCAAAATTTTTGGTCGAACTAAGATGTTTGAATTGGCCATGAGAGATTATAGGTCATGATGCCATATTCTCATTGACTTGATGATTTGTTTTACCTTTTATGTGGAGTGTAGGCAACTATCCTGAAAACCGGTCATATGGTGGGGACTGAAGATCGCTTGCTTAATACGTGGGCTAGTCAAGCAAAGAGGCTTCCTTTTGTTCCCTTGTTTGGTGGCGGCTCTACAAGGTATCTCCACAGGTGTAAGAAATCCTAGATTTATTATATTTAGAAATGTGCTAAGGAACAGAAAGGAGACTGAAATAACAGAGAACAAGGAATATTTGTACTGCTTGAGTGTCTGTAGTGTCATCCATACAGTTGGGCCTCTCTTATATAGAGAGTGAAGAGTCACACATGAAAAGGTGTGTACTCCAAAGTGTGTGTGCATGAAGAGGTGTGTACCCCTTGTGAAGGGTGTGACCCTTGATGAGAGGGTACATTGCAATAGGAGTGTCTCTTCAATAGAATGTCTCTTGTGAAGGGTTGTGCCTCATAGGAATTGTCCCGTCGAAAGTGCATACCCTTCCACAAGTGTCCATTCATCAAACCATCCATAAGTCTAAGATATAGAGAAAGGAATACGTCACAAATCGTGACATCCCCTCCCACTCAAAATAAGACCCTGGTGGAGATAATGAACTGATGTAGAAAATATCATGGTAAATTCTGAAAATATTGCTGTAAAATGTCAGGGTACTGCTGTAAGTCTTCATCAGATTGCCAAGTAGTGTCGGAGTCGTCCAGATCTCGCCAAAGAACAAGGAATTCCGTGATTAGTCGATGTCGAGTCTCTCGCTGTCGATGGTCCAGAATACGCTCAAGAATAAGGAGAACATAATCATCTTCGATTTCTGGGACATAATCACCTGCAGGAGGAACTGCTTCATCGCCTGGAATGTACGTCTTTAGCCAAGAAATATGAAATGTCGGATGGATTTTACCCCAGATGGTGGTAATTCCAATTTGTAACTTAAAGGTGAATTTTTCTTGACGATCTGGAAAGGTCCATAGTATCTTGGTCGCAACTTAGGAAACACAGACTTAACCGTCTTATAGCGATGTGGGGCTACAAATAATAGCAACATGTCACTAGCGTCAAATTCCAGGTGACGTCTATGTTTGTTGGCAAACCGTTGATACCGCTCTTACACTTTTCGCATATGATCCCTGACTTGGAGTAGAATGTCGTGCATTTCTTGAACCAGTTGATCAGCTAGGGCCACTCGATGTTGAAGTACAAAATTCGTTGGTACGATCGGAGTGTGTCCATAAGCTGCTTGGAATGGAGTCATGCTGATGGCACTATGAAAAGAGTTATTATAAGCAAACTCAAGGAGTGGTAGATACTCTTCCCAAGCTGCTAGGCATGACTGAATATAATGTCGAAGCATTTCTTCCAGAACTTGGTTGACTCTTTCAGTCTGGCCATTTGATTCTGGGTGGTAGGCTGAACTGAACAGTAGAGTTGTACCCAAAGATTCGAACAGTGAAATCCAAAAGTGACTGGTAAACTTAGGATCTCTGTCGGATATGATATTCTTGGGCAATCCATGGTGTCAGAAGATGTGTTGTATGAAGAGTTTGGCGATGTCCGGAGCCTGTGCACTTCTTTTGCAAGCAACAAAGTGTGCCATTTTGGACAATCGATCAACAATTACCATAATCTGAGTGTTACCTCGGGAGGATCGTGGTAGTGTGGTAATGAAATCCATGGAAATACTTTCCCACCTTTCAGTTGGAACTGGAAGAGGCTGAAGAAGTCCTGCTGGAAGTCGTCGGCTTGCTTTCATTTGTTGGCAAGATAAGCAAGATGTAACCATTTTGATGATGTCGCTTTTCATCTGAGGCCAGTAGTATGTTGTACTGAGTAACCTATAAGTCTTGTTGATGCCTAGATGGCAGCATAAGGAACTACATGATGCTCTTTTAACAAAAGACGTTGAACATCCTTATCATGTGGTACACAGACGCGATCTTGATAATACAGAAGGTCATCCGTATAAGAATAGGATGAGAAAATCTTCTGTTCGAAAGTCGAAGGTTGATCTTTTGAAAGAACTTGTATTGCTGTGCCGAAGTCTTTATCATTGAAATACTTCCCTTTGAATGAATTCGGAACATCCACAGGTAATGTAGAGATTACCATAGCTGATGCTAGAGTTAACTTGCTGAGAGCATCTGCAACTACATTGCGTAGTCCTGGAATGTACTCAATGGTCATGTGAAAGTTGGCCAGAAACTCAACCCAGCGTGCTTGTCGAGCGTTCATGACTGGCTGAGTAAAGATATACTAGTAAAGATATACTTTAGAGAGTGACTTGCATCAAGACTGCTCTTGTAGCGATGTCGGAAGCATCGGTCATGACCTCAAATGGAAGGTTTGGGTCAGCAATAGCCATAATTGGTGTGGTAGTGAGTGCTTGTTTGAGTTGTTGGAAACTATACTCTGTTTCGGCAAGCCACTGAAAAACTACTGTGCTTTTCCATAATTCGGACATAGGAGCTGTGATTTTGGAAAACTGATAGACCTTTGTATGGTAGAAGTTTGCCAATCCGAGAAAAGAGCGGACATCATGAACATTCTTAGGAGTAGGCCAGTTTCGGATTACCTCGACCTTCTTGGGATCCACAGAGATGCCTTGAGCTGAAATAACATGTCCCAAATATTCGAGTTGGGTCTTGAAGAACTCACTCTTCTCAATGTTGATGTAGAGACAATTTGCGCGGAGAACTTCAAAAACTTGGTGAAGATGTTGTTTGTGCTCATGTAGGGATCTGCTGAAAACGAGGATGTCATCGAGGTAAACGATGACGAACTTATTGAGGAAAGGCCTGAAGATGTGGTTCATTAGTGTCATGAATGTGGCCGGGGCATTGTTTAACCCAAAAGGCATGACCAAACATTCATAGTGTCCATACTTTGTTCGAAAAGCTGTCTTGTACTCATGGCCTTCTCATATGCGAATTTGATGATAACCTGAATGAAGATCAATTTTTGAGAATTGTGTGGCATGTTGAAGTTGATCGAAGAGGTCATCGATGCGAGGCAATGGATACTTATTTTTGATAGTGAGCTTGTTGAGGGCCTGGTAGTGGATGCAGAGGCGCATTGACTTATTCTTTTTTTCCACAAGTAGTACAGGAGATCCGAAAGGGCTGCGACTGGGCCAAATGTGACCTTTGTCGAGTAGTTCGGTCACTTGTCTTTGGATTTCTTCATTTTGAGTGTAAGAAACCCGATAAGGGGGTTTCGACGGTGGATTACTGCCGGGAATAAGTTCGATTGGGTGATCCACTAGTCGTCGAGGTGGTAACTGCTTTGGCAATTCCTGTGGAAAAATATCCAGGTAGGGTTGGAAAAAAGGTTGGTTGAGGTATTCAGGAGGATCCTTTGTTGGTGACTCCGAAACTGCCGTAACCAACAGAAGTGAAGTCTTTACTTGATGTTTACGAACCCACTTCTTTACTTGTAGGGTAGAGGCAACTGGGGTTGAAGGAGAGTCCCTAGAACCAGTTAGCTCAATAAGTTTTCCTTGGTGGACAAACTGGATAGTATGGCTGTGAAAACTGATTGATGGATCATAGTCGTAGAGCCACTGTTGTCCAAGTATGACATCGTACCAAGAAAGAGGCATGATGTCGAAGTTCAACTTGTCCGTATAATGTTGGATGCGAAAAGACAAGTTTTTGATCGTGGTGTTGCACAAGAAGGTAGTTCCATTTGCGAGTTCAATCTGATAGTCCATAGGACTAGGACTGGTGGTCAACCGAAGTTTGTCAACCATAGAACTAGCTAGGAAGTTATGAGAGCAGCCACTGTCGATGAGGATAGTGACCGTTGTTCCACGAATCGATCCTTGAACACAAAGTACTTGAGTGGCCAGGGAAGGTTCGCCGGGGTTGCTGGCAAGGCTCATGTGGATGGTATTTGCCATTCGAACAGCTTTTCCTTTCTTGTCTTGTGCTGGGGTAGCATCTTTTGTTTGGGAAGTGCTAGGTTCCATATTGGAATTTTGCTTTGGTCGCTTGGGACAATCGAACCATCTATGGTCGCCTGTATAGATGGTACAAAGTCCTTTTGTGTTGGAGTTGTTCTTCTTATCAGTGGCCGCACCTTTATGTTGGGGATGACGGTGATGACTTTGTGAAGAAGAAGAGGCGCGATCCTTGGAGGAGTGCTTCTGTTGGAATCCAGCATACGATTTCTGAGACTTGTGGGGATCTTGAGACTGTTGTTGACCTTGATTACCCGATTTTTTTCTAAACTTGGGGTTATCTTGAGGGCGAGCACCTTTGGCCATAGTAGAGTTCGGTGTTCTATTAGCACTCTGCTTTCCTGTGTTTTGGAAATCAGTAATGCGCTCTGTGTAAGCAATAGCACCAGCTGTGGTGGTGATGTTTGCTTTGAGGACATCAATGCGTAACAAGGGATTTAGGCCTGAGATGAAAGCATGAAGGCGATCATCATCAATTAAACCATCAATCTCTAGTACCCATGTGGTGAACTGAGAGATGTAGGAAGATAGGGACCCTGTTTGCTCCAACTGTTTGAGTTTTGATCGTGCTTGGAAGTCCGCATTGGTAGGTATGAAGTGCTTACGGAGCACGTGTTCAAAACGTTACCAAGTTAACACACTTTTGCCGTCCTTTAAGCGTCGTTGCCACCATAGGAAAGCTGTATTCTTGAGGAGGGAGGCTGCCAAGGCAATCTTTTTGCCTTCAGTGAGGTCAACAGTATCAAAGTACATGCGCAGTTTTGCGAGCCATTGGTCAACTGTTCGGCGGTTTCGTTGACCAGTGTAGGCTTCCGGAAGTTTAATGTCAAGTCTTTTAGTTTTGGAAGCTTGGAGTAACCGGTAGAGGGCACAGAGTTCAGTGTTTTCTACCTTAGGGGGGAATGAGTCCACATAGTCGTCTGGTTGCATCACGTCATCCTCTGTATGTGTGGTACTGCGAGAATCTTGGAGTTGTTGGACCTTCTGGACCAAGTCGGAGATGCTGTCATGAAGTTGGGAAATTTGAAGTTGAAGTAGTGCTTCGCCTTGTAAGTTGACTTCAGGGGTCTTTTTTGGACTTGAGTCGCTTATCTCCGGAGAGGCTGCACGTGAGCGTTGCGACATATCTGAGGTCCCTGTGAGAAGAGCACGAACCTGCGCTCTAGTTTGTACCATTCCTGGAAGAAGATTCGGGCTGCTCCCTAAGATTGCTCATGTTGGAGGGGGCAGGAGAAACAGGATGGAACCAGCCGTGGAAATCTGGTAAAGGAGGTCCTGTCTGAGGTAACACTGGTGATTCCGAAATGGGTGTTATTGCTCATGAGAGTACAGGGGTAGGTTGCAGAGTCCACGGATCTGAGAATGGATAAGGAGCTGCTGTCAGAAGTGGAGGATATCCAGGAGAAGGAGTGCCTTCAGAGTGTAAATACTGTCTTGGGGAAGGTACAACTTGTATAGGAGGATATCTGGGAGCTGAAGGAGGTGGAGAGTACCCTGGAGATGCTGAAGCTGAGGGGTAAAAGTCTCTGCAAAGATGGACAGCAAACTTGTGAGGAATATCGGGTTCTGGGTATCTACGTGTCTCGTGGAACACAACCAGGACTATGCTGAGGAAGTAATGTAATTGAGGTGCCTCACGCAGAAGGTATAGGATGTGGTCCAAGTCACTGGAAGGGCACGTGACACAGAAGACCCACGATGCAAAAGCTCTGAAATGGGCTGGTTGTGCAATCTAAACACGATATTGTGTGGTAGATGATGCCTGAGGTGTCCTTGAAGGGACTGGGGAATTACCAGGGGTTTCCATGCTTTAAGGAGGCGGCTTTCATTTGCTGTAATTTGATAATGAGCGTCAAATAACAATATGAAAGAGAATCCTTAGAAATAGAATGGAAAGAATCCACCTGGAATAGATTAGAGCTGCCCGACTGTGCTGAAAAGCGTGTACTAGCGGTGGGCTTCGGGCTGGAAAAAGTACAGCATCAATTGCGAGCTGAAGGAGGTCCTGATGTCAGGCTTCAAGTTTCAAAATTAGGGTTTGCTTTAGAGGGAGGCGATTCAGCGAGCAAACAGTCCGGTTGTGGGCAGAAAGATGTTGCCAGCAAAACCACGAACCACACAGGATCTCGATCTGATGTGTAGAGGCGAGGTTTTCTTGTACAAGAGGGGCTGGCTAAGGGAAATTGCTGAACAACAAGGCCTCTGTTCGCAGGCTGAGATGGTGAGGTGAAGAGATCTAGCAGGCTGTGCAGAAATGGGCGTCAGGCTGTCACTCTTCAGGGCGATGGAACACATCCATGGCTGAGCAGAGGCTGGCGAACAGATAGAAGGCTGAGGGCATGATTTGCGCGACTATGGAAGGCCGCCAAAGGCTGAGCACAAGGCTGCAAACAGAAAACGGCAAGCTTGAAGTGGGCTTGGCGTGGGCTGGCAAGCAGGCTTGGCGTGGGCTGGCAAGAAGAAATCGGCAAGGGAGGGGCAGAATCGACATGAACAGACTGTACAGAACAGCAGGCGTGACTTTCGAGAAGAGGGCGCGATGTACGAGACGCCAAAGGCCAATTTGCGAAGGCTGCAATAACTGCTAGGCCTTGCTTTTCCCAAAAATTAAAGGTTGGGTTACTTGAACACAAGGGTAATCTTGGGTTGAGCCTTAGGTTTAGGGCTGGTTGCCCTTTTTAGGCCCTCTAGGTACCCTTTTGTAGGGTGGTGCTTGGTGCCAAAAGGTGTGCCTATTCTAAGGGGTGTGACCCTTGGAATAGGTGTACCTTTTCATGAAGGGGTGTGACCCTGTTTTAAAAAGGGGTGTCCTCACACGAAAAGAGGTGTCCTTTTTTCCACGATGGGGTGTGTCCCTTGGGTGAGGAGTGAGAAACTCTTCATCAAAAGGTGTGTCCGATGGTGGAAAAGGTGTGTCCCTTGGTTTTGGGACAGCCCAAGCACATCAAAAGACACGATTTTTGTCGTGTCCATTCACATCAACTCGTGATGTGGGGGAGATGGAGAGGCCATTGATGACTTTAGGTGGGGTTGGCGCTAAAAATTTTTACGCTCATTCTCTCCATCTCTTCCATGCACAATGTGCACGGATATCCTTCTAGCGGAAAGAGATGTATCAGATAGGCGCTACAGATAGGCGCTAGAAGGTGGGGGGCATTTCCTACAGGCAGGAGCGAAATTTGCTCTGACACCACTATAAGAAATCCTAGATTTACTATATTTAGAAATGTGCTAAGGAACAGAAAGGAGACTGAAATAGGAGAGAACAAGGAATATTTGTATTGCTTGAGTGTCTGTAGTGTCATCCATACAGTTGGGCCTCTCTTATATAGAGAGTGAAGAGTCACACATGAAAAGGTGTGTACTCCAAAGTGTATGTGCATGAAGAGGTGTGTACCCCTTGTGAAGGGTGTGACCCTTGATGAGAGGGTACATTACAATAGGAGTGTCTTTTCAATAGAATGTCTCTTGTGAAAGGTTGTGCCTCATAGGAATTGTCCCGTCGAAAGAGCATACCCTTCCACAAGTGTCCATTCATCAAACCATCCATAAGTCATAAAGAAAGGAATACGTCACAAATCATGACAACAGGCTCTCTCTCTCTCTATATATATATGTGTGTGTGTGTATGTGTGTGTGGTGTGTGTGTGTGTATTGGAATGGTGTGGTGGTGTGTGGTGTTGGAAGGTCGTGAGGGTTGCTGCTCAGCCTCCCCAAGCCTCCGTACAGGTCCGCGTCAGGCTTCCGTTCAGTCCCGCGCTCTGCCCGTACAACTGTACGGACGCCGTACAGACAGCTCGCTTCTTCCCTGCGCAGCCCCGCCACATCTGCTCGTCCTTCGACCTTCGTCCCCGCTGTATAGCCGTACCCTTCGTCCTTTTTCGTACAGCCTGCCTCGCCTTTTTGCGTCAGCCGCTCCTTCCATCTCTGCACTCCGTACAGCCTCTGCGCTTCCTGTCACCTTCCGTACGACTCCACCCCCTCAGACTCTCTTCCGTACATCCGTACGATTTGTACATTCCGTACAGTTCGTACTTTCAGCCTGTTCCTTGTCCGTACAGTTATGCTCTGCTTCTGCCATTTCATCAATCCTGCCCTGTTTCTCTTCATGGAGGACCAGTTCAAAAGTTACTCTCGTAAGGAGTCGACCCGGGACTCCAAAAGACAGCAAGTTGATTTCTCTACTGCAGATTCTGTAGACGCTCACTATGTTTTTGACATGCTTAAAGATGAATTTCATCACAGCCGGAAGGAGTGGGCCAAACCTCCCCCGGCCATCAAATACAAGTTGAAGCTGCCTTCATTGGTTGCTCCTCTTCGAAAGTTCTCTCAGCAAGCAGTTATCATTTTTTTCCCAGGAAAGTTACCTTCAGCAAATGATGTGGCCCAGTGGGTTCAAGCATTGTTGGGAGGCTGCTTTGTTGAAGGAGTATACTTTGCTTCTAGGGGTTTTTATGAAGTGCACTTTTCGGATGCCTCATATCGTCAACAGATATTGGAGATGTCGCCCTTATTCTATGGCAGACAAATGGTGCATGTCATGCCATGGTCGCCAAACAAGGATTACCACAACCTCATTCGACATCACTGCCCCGTATGGGTTGAGGTAGTGGATTTTCCGGACTATATGAGGGCTGAGTTACCAAGTTTGGCAGCCACTTCGGGGCAAGTTGTATGCCCACCCCGTCCTTCGGGTAATCGCAATCGCTTTTGTATTCTTTGGGATACAGATCACCCGACCCCTCCTTCCATTGCGGTAGAAGTGGAGGATGTTCCCCTCGGTGAAAAATATTTTGATTTGAAATGGGGAGTTTTTGCAGGTGCTTGTTTCACATGCCATAAGTTTGGCCACTTAGCCTCATAGTGTCCTGCAGTCCTGCATCAGCTCCCACCCACAGCTATTGCTCCAGAAAATACTCCCCCCCCAACTTATGCCCCGGGGTCTAAGGCAATGCCTACCAAACTGGGTGATGTGGCTCCCAAATCTATCCCTTCCAAAGAAAATGTGGTTCAGGTTTCAGCTAAGCAAAAGGATAAGGGGAAGGGCAAAATTTTAGAATCTCATGCCTCTCCCCAGGGTGCCTGGCAACAACCCAAAAAGGTATTCGCTCTCAAACCACGTCCATTACAATCTCGCCATTGGGATGCTTCAACTTCTACCCGTGGTTAGACCTCTACCCCCGCTGACAGCCTTGCTTCTCAACTGTGGGTTGATGTGTTAAAAAGAGGCATCCTTGTATGTGACAATGATGAGGATCATAGAGCTAATGATCCAGGAGCGCAGGTGGATGTTGATGTCATGGCTGAGGCCTGACAGCTTATACTTTACTCTGCTTTTTGGTTAGACTGTACATATCTTCTATGTCTACTTCAATTACTTGCATCACATACAATGTTCAGGGTCTTTGCAATGTCAATAAGTGGAGACTTTTCTGGCATTATGTACATAGAATGCATCCCGATGTGATCTCTTTACAGGAACACAACCAACACTTCTTGGCTGGCCAGCAAGGCCACTATGCTGGTTATGATATTTTTTATGCTGGTACAATGCACTTTTCGGGGGTTTGCATGCTGGTAAAACATGATATACAGCCCACGGTTGCTTACAATGACCCTCAGGGTCGATGGATGGTGATCAGGTGCATTTGGCAGGCTGATCTCTATGAAATAGCATCTGTTTATGCCTCACAAACCTTTGCGACTAGAGCTCAAATGTGGGCCTCCCTCAAACAATATCCATGGCTGTCCAATGCTTTTTTGTGTGGAGACTTTAACAACTCGCCTGCCACTCAAGACAATACCACTCATCGTTCTCACATGATCCCCACTGAGCTTCGACATTGGGAAGATATGCTCTCATCTCTGCATGCAGAAGATCTATGGTTCTCAACAAGGGACACAGATATGGGTTATACATATCATCACAATGCCTTTACTCATTACTGGGCTCGACTTGACAGATGGTATTTGCTGCATGCTCAGCAGTATGCTGATTTTACATGTACATTATGGGTTGATCACTCCCTCTTGCTATCTGATCATTTTCCAGTATGCTTGACATTATCACTAGCACGTCTGATAGATGATATGCCTTTTTTTGGTCGTCGCCTGCTCCATGTTAATAGTGCTTATTTGCTTCATCAACAATTTCAGAACATGGTGAGAGTGGCTGTCCGTCCCCTCCTCTTACATGCTCAGGAGGATATGGATTTTGCTTGGATCAGTCTTGCTCATCGCTTACAGGCTGTTATTCAAGACTATGGACGGAGTTACATGGGAAACCTCAGGCTTAAGCTGAAATGGGCTCAATCTCACAAGCAGCAAATGGATGCAATCAGTTTTCATAGGCAGCTTACCTCTTCTGAGCAGGATTCTTGTGCTTATGCGGTTCATATCATTCACCAAAATGATCTTCGCAAATTAAAGAAGTGGCAAATCCGAGCTCGCATGAAACCCCTTTTGGATAAGGGCTGCTCCTCCAAAGCCTTTTTTAAAAGTCTCCATGCGGATAGGCGAAAGGAGGATATTTGCAGGATCAAGAAAGATGATGGCACCTGGACCACTTCCAAATCAGAATTGGAATTGCAATGTTCTAGTCATTTCCAGCATCTCCTTTCTCTTCAGCCTGATCATTTGATGCAAGTGAATGCAGCTAGGTCTCAATTTCTTATGCATGTCCAGCCCATATTGTCTCGGGAACAGGCCCATGCATTGGAGCAGCCTTTTATGCTTAGTGAACTGGATGATGCCTTGAGTCATCTACGCAAAAGCAGCTCTCCTGGTTGGGATGGATTGACTGTTGAATTTTTCCGTGCATTTTGGGGTGATCTCAAGAACACTCTTCTTCTAATGATCAATCATGCTTGGGCAGAACAATCTCTTCCTCCATCCTGGAAACATGGCCTAGTAAAATTGATTCCCAAAAAAAGGTTGTGTGAGAGGATGGCTGATTGGTGGCCTATATCTCTCATGCCTGTCATTTACAAACTCATTGCTTAAATGATTGTCCTCAGGGTTCGCTTCTTTTTGCAAGCAGGACTTCATCCTAGGTAGTATGGGTTTGTCCCCAGAAGGCAGATCACTGACAATATCTCCAATGCCTTGCTTGCGATTGAGTATGCCAAATATTCTAAACAAGATGTTCTCATTCTGCAAGTAGACATTGCGAAAGCATTTGATACTGTCCATTGGGATTTTATCTCTCAGACTATGCATAAATTGGGATTTGGTCCTCGGCTCGTCCATATCATCTACTGGCTCTATTCTCAGGCCACGGCGCAGTGCTTGCTTGGTGGTGGGTTGTCAAGCTGTTGCATATGGACTATCTCGCAGATACAGGACAGCTTCATGGCTTGCAAATTCCAGGGGCACAGTCATTTCTTTTACAGGCATATGCTGATGATTCATACTTTATGCCCAGGAATTCTCAAAGTGACCTTTCTCACTTGATGTACACTGAATGACTTTGGCATAGCTGCTGGACTGCATATCAATTTTCAGAAATCAAAACTTCTAGCTTTGAAAGAAGCTGATTGGCATGCACTTCTCTGGCTAGGTCACATTATCTCTTCCCATACTATTGTCAGGCATCTAGGCTACCCCATTGGCTGGAATATTACCCCGCAACAACAGCTCAAATGGGTGCTTCAAAAGATCAACAAGAAGCTGGAATACTGGCATTTGTCCACTTGGCCTCTACATGTTCGACTTCGGATAGTACAGTCCATCATTATGGCATATGTGCAATTTTATTTGCCTCTTCTTCCTTGGTCTTTCAAGCATTTGGCTACCTATATGTCCCAGGCTATGGAGATATTTTGGAAAAGCAAATCTCATAAAAAGGCTTTGCGATTACTACCTATGCAGTCTATTTGTTCACCCAAGACTCATGGGGGGCTGAATATTCTCAATCTCCAGGTTCACATGTTGGCAAGAAAAAGCACTATGATTGCTGATTTTTTTCAGCAAAAACAGCCATGGGCTATTATGTTAGCAGCTATGTGTGGAAACATGGCGTCCCATGCATATGGGCATTGGATTACAGATCACTGGGAAGCAGTCATGACCACATTTCAGGGGAAAATTCCTGGTTGTCCTATTTCTACTGCTTTTATTCATGATTGGAAGAGAATTCTCTCATATGCAAAATGGACAGGTGCTTCCTCTCATCATGGTAATTCTTTTCGCTTGGAAAGCATCCATTGGAGCAAGGTGTTTGAATTGCCTCTCGCTTTACAGGCACCTATTAAAGCATACAATCTCATGAAATTGGGCATAAGATTTGTTGGTGATGTTGTGGATCAACAAGGTTGTATGCTTTCATTTCCACAAGCTTGCAGGACATTCTCCTTGGGTCTGCATCATAGGTCCATTTGGAGAATACTTTCAACTATGTTGCAGCCTTTTGTTCCGGTTCCTCCACTGTTTGTACAGGACAGATTAATGGACTAGAATTTGACTTCCTTACCTCCTGCTACCCATACGCTCTCAATGCACAATCTGACCTCCTCAAAGGTCTACAGATTTCTTCTTCCACCGCCATGGATTGACAAGCATTCCAACACTCTTTGGAATTTGGATAGGCCTTTATCTTGGTGGCAATCACGACTCATGAAAATCTGGAAAGCCAAAACAGAGGCTTTTCTTTTGGAGATGTATAGTGGGAGCTTTTTCCATTGGGGTGAAATTGGCAGCACGCCGCATTGCTTCCCCTTCCTGCCCCCGTTGCTCTCATCACTGTGAGACAGTTCCTCACCTATTATGGTCTTGCCCACACTCTCGCATATTGATCACTCATGTTTCTCATTTGCTGCGGGTTCGGTTTCCCTCTATCAGATTTGGGAAACTCTTCTAGATGTTTGGATCTCCTCTTCTTTCACTGGACTCGCTTTTGGGTACTATGGACCATTTGGACACAGAGACTGCATTCTAAGATGGATCAACAGTTTCCTCAAGCATATATTTTCTTGAGAATGTCCCTTAAGCAATCCTTATATGATAGTTTTGCTGCAAGGGACTTGGATGCTACTAGCCTTGAAGTGTTCTCTACCTGTTTTTGAGTTCTTCCATTGGGCTCTCTTTTGGAGTCTAATGTCAGTGTGTGGGAGTAAATTTATGAGAATATAAATACACTGGATTTTACCAAAAAAAGTGTGTATGTGTGTGTGGGGGGGGGGGACTTTGGATCTTGATTTGGGATTTGCTCATCCGATGCGCATCAGGTTCCATTTTGCATCTTTTCCCACTGCATGTTATCGGTGCCGACAGGTTGGTCATTTTGCACGTGCTTGCCCTTCTCTATCCAGGCCTATACCACTTGCTCCTTCTTCAGCCGTCAAGGTTACTCTCCCTTCTCCTCCAGTTTCTGCTATGGTTTCTTTGGCGAAGCCCTCTACTGCTCCGAAGCACTACTGGAGGAAGGTTGATAAATCACAGGCAAATCTTCCTCTTGCTGAAGAAGCTCAGGATTGCACCCTTGTTGAGCACCATCAGTCGCCTTCTACTCAGGATATGGATGTACCTCCTGCAGAGGGCAATTTACAGGATGATATGCATGCTCTCTCTCAGGATACTGCCCCTGCTCTTACTCAGATTGATCTTCCGAATGAAGCTCAAATGCTGAATCCTACTTCATCAGATGCAGCTTTTTCATCGGAAGATACGGATGTTGATTTAGCTTCTTTGCCTTTGATGCCTGTGCCAGAGTCTTCTTCTGTCAGGGATGCAGAAGTACCTTTTTTACTGGAATCTTTTCATCCCATGCTACAACAGGTTTTTGACCCTCTGATTCCAAAATTTCGGGTACCACCCTATATCAAGAAGAATCACAAGGGCAAAAAACAGCTTGTTTTTATTGATGGTGTGGTTTCATCACTGCATTAGTTTTTACAGAGCAACAATTTGAAGCTGGAGGATGCTGTGTTTGATTCTCCTCTAGCTTGATATGTAACTTTTTACTTGGCTACCTCATGACTTTTGCTCTGAGGTTTTACTTGTAAAAACTTTTTCCTTGTACTTATTGGTGGGTTTTTACTTCTTTTGAGGTTTCCCACACAGAAATATAAAGATTTCACTTTAAAAAAACGTGTGTGTGTGTGCACACGCGCACGCATCCAAAATTTGTATCAAGCTTTCAGCACATTTATTTGCTTCTCAAACCTTAATCTCCACCAAGTTATCTTTTTTAAAACAATGAAACATTAACATATTCTTTTCAAAACGATAGAGTACCAAGGTACGAATTACATGATAGATGGGATATGTACACATATATACATACATACATATACATATAGTTTTCTTTTTTGGGTGAAAAGTATACCTGTAAGAAAGAATGTACATTTATAGATGCCCCAGAGTGGTATAGTTACGACTCCCAAAAAAAAAAAAACTAGAAACAATGATAGCACACATCCAATTGGGCCAAGGAGATCTCCAAGAGAATGTGCATCTTGGAGAGATCGATACAGGGAGGATCGAAAGAAGTGATAAACATCCACCAAAGAGTGCCCGTATAGTTGAATGTTACGGGCATGATATAATGACCACAATGCCCAATATCGACACCAGTAGAAAAACTGAACATAGTCTGGCGCAGAGGTATATCTACCTAACAACTAGAACTGCATGCCAAAAGAGATCTTGGGAAAACGAGCACGGAGATAAGCATTGGGCCTGGGAAGAGTATCATTAGTAGTAGGGCAAGTCTAGAGTAGATGCAGAAGAGTCTCCCTCGGATGTGAACAGGTAGGGCAAGCCCCAGAAGCTATGCGCCGGGCAGCCAACTGAGATCCCACCATAAAGCACCTACCAAACGTGCCACAACAAAACCCACCACCGAAGTGGAATTTATTGCCCGAGATGCGCTGAAGATAAACCTTCCATTAAGAAAGAGATTTGTCAAGGTGCCAAAAGGATTCCCATGCTCTTGTATCCATGGCTATGGAAGCGCCAAATGGTAAGCTTGCTTGATAGAAAGATCCACAAAAGAGAAAGGAGAATAGCGTGGAAGTCCCTGATCAAACGTACAATCTAGAAAAGGAAGAGTAGTAAACAAATGGGGGACAGGCTGAAAAGGCTGCAATATGGTATTGTGGATACGTCATATCAACTTGTGATGCATCCCCAAGCAAAATTGTCTCGTGGCTTGAGGAAAAGAGAGTGTGAAAGCCTAATCATCCACCACGTCATCCACGGTATAGCCTCCCAAACGATGCAAGAAATATGCCTTCTTGAAGATGGGCCCAAGGGGAGTAAACACACAGCTTTAATGGATGCCTTGCAGGTGGAGGAGGGTGTTCCTTGTATCTGGAGGAAGGCCCGACCAATGCAAATGGGCCGAAAATTGCTGCCACTCATGAATCAAGCGAGTGGAAAAGGGAAGCATGTAATACGACCATGTAAGTTCCCAAAAAAAACACAAAAAATTGCAGGAATCCAATGGCGAAAAGTATTTGTACGGAGAGAGCCAACAATACACGAAAGCATAATAGCCCATGGCTGATGTTTCTCTAAAAAGATGATCAAGAGCGTGACCTTGTGAGCTAACATATGAGTGTGAAGATTAAGAATGTTCAAACCCCATGCATCCAGGGCAAACAAACATGATTGTATTTAAGAAGTTGGAATGCCTTACAATTAGATCTGGTGTGCCCAAGACATTCCATAACCTTGGTTGAATGTCTAGAGAAGACCAAGAAGTAAGCAACAAATGAAACTTCACTATGCCATGAGGATGGACTGTACTATCGAAAGGCAAACATGCAGTGGCCAAGTAGACAATTTCCAATAATCTAGTTAAAGAAGAAGCTTTGTAACACCCAAATCATCTCTTGTAGCAGCAAAGAGATATGCCATCCACCAATAGGGTAACCTAAATGACGCACAACCTAATCGGGAGGGAGCAAGAGGCCAGGCCACAAAAGACGATGCCAATCACACTGAGGCAGAGGCAAAAGTTTGGATTTAGTGAAATTAACTTTCAGCCGAGCTGCCATACCCAACACATTAAACACCTGCATAGGGTGCCTAGCATCGGCTTGTGAGTTCCATGGAAAGAATCATCAGCATAGGCCTGGCTTACAAAAGGTGTACCTCCAAGAAAATCAATGCCATGCAGACACTGCTGCGAAACCAAATCATCCATGTGTAACAAGGGTGCATGTATGCACGAAAGCACTTCGCTCCAACTTGTGGGTTTTAAGGGTCTTTAGACACTATCGATTGTTTAGTAAGAAATAATAAAAAAGAAACGCTTTGAGGACTCGCAAGATCCATTAGGCTTTGCCAAGGTTCTATAGTTATTTGCATGCTCTCACACTGACTGCAAAGCCACTGCCTTTAAAAAAAAAACTATAATTTAAAACTGAAAGATAAATCAGCGTTATTTTTCCTTGAAGGTTTTACGAATGATACCTGGAAAGTTTTGATGTCAACTTTCTGGGTTTTTTTTTGGCTTTATTTTTATAAACAGATCCAGTAGACGACAATCTCTTCACCGGTAGGCATAAAGCCCGTTAGGCAGGCATAAAGCCAGTTTGGTTGGCATAAAGCCCTTTCGACTGGAAAACTGATTTTTTTAAACAAGCAAACTTGCTTTTCTGGCAAACGGCTTTTTGGATATTAATTTTTTTTTCCAAGGCAACGGCTTCAACAGTTAACAGGCGAATCGGCTTTAGCACCTTGCTCACAAACGAACACATGAGACTTGGATGAGCAACCGGAAAGCTTGAAGTGACTTGAAGACTTGTAGCTGGAGGAAGCCAAGGCAATCGTTCTAGGGAGAGCTCAAGCATGGAGGGAGAGTGGAGCCTCTGAATTGATTTATAGCCATGTTGGAGGGGGTAAAAAGCGCACACAAGCTAAAAGCTGAAAAGCCAACAGCCACAGACAAGTTAAAAGCTGAAAAGCCAACATCCATCTAAAGTAGAGGTTAAGAATTTTAGAAATTCCTAATAAAAATTCCTTAAAAACTAAGAATAATCACAAAACTCCCACTCAACTCAATCCTAAAGCACTGTCTCTAGGAGAGCCAGTGCTAACAACAATGGATGAGTAGCGATAACAAAAAGCAAGGCACTAAGAGAACATCCTTGATGAACAGAGTGGCCCAAGGTTCAAGAAGAAGAAAGGGTATCAGTCTTCAGATAAGAGCAACAGGCAGTGCCGTGTTCATAAAGCCAAAAAGCAAAGCCCAACCGGTGCATAACAGTTGCAATAAAATCCCATCTAACAGTGTCCACTTGCATAATATAACATCCTGATGGGTCTATTTGGCATATTCAATGCCAATGTAAGCTTTTGCAATATTATCCGTGATCTGCCTTCGGGGCACAAAACCATACTGAGCAGGGTGCAAGCCCACGTATAAGAAATGTGATATGTGCAAGACCAACATTTTACAAATTAGCTTATACACCACATGCATCAGTGTAATTGGCTATATATATTGACATAGGGGCTTTTCTGGACTCAAACGCAGCAATCCCTTTTTCCACAAAGAAGGAATAGTGATAGAGAGCCATGCATCATTTATCATGTGCAACAGAAGAGGGCTCAGTTGATCCCAAAATGCATCAAAAAATTCAACGATGAGGCCATCCCAACCCAGGAATTTAGGAGTGCCCAACTTAGACAATGCTGCTTCATTTCTTCTGCAGTAAAAGGCAGATCCAGCTTACGTGCTTCCTCTCGAGAAAGAATTGGTCGAACATTTCGAAGGAAAACATTGCCAGGCATTAGCCTCCACAGGCAAGATAGGAGGAGGGGCTGCAAACATATCAGAATAATATTTCTGCACCACCATATCAAGCTGTTGTCTATTCATCGTCCAAGAGCCATTCTTCTGATGCAGCACCCGATGCAAAGAGAACTATGAAGGCTCTTGGAGAAAGTCTTCGAAGTCTGTATCCTCTGATGAGAATAGAGCTGCCATTTTCTTAACTTCCATTAATCATTCTCAGCCAAACAATGAAGGGCAGCCTGAAAAGCAGATTGATCATTTGGGGATAATTGGCATTTCTGTGCAACAGAAGGAAAGTGCTGAATTAATGCCTTTGCATCAACCAAAGCCTCTCCACCTTGGCCTTAATTCTGATAGATCAGGGCCGAACATGGGCTGCCATACATATTGGTTGGGCGGACGAAAGAATCAGAGACTTGGTTCGGGGATCTTGGAAATGAGAAAGCAAGAAAGAAAGAAAAGAAAGTTTATTAAAGTCTTCGGAAGACCGATGGGTCTATGAGACAGTGAAAATCTTGATACAACAAGCTGTGGTAGTGGAGCTACTAAACGAGCATCCATAGCAATGCAAAATGCAAAATGCAAAAAATGCAAAAATGCAGAATGGCAGTACTAAGTCCCATGTACAACATAGTCATGTCAATGGTCGACTATATATCGATCGCAGCATTATCATCAATATCATCATCATCCTCAGCAACAGCAAGATATTAGGATGGATGAGGCAGTGGAGGCATGAAGTCGGCAATAGAGTGCTGTCGGCCACTCAGAGGTGCGGTCTTGGCACGTCTCTTGGTCGTAGCTGTGCGTCTAACCAGGGCTACTGTGACCTCCCGTCGGTTGGGCTCCGACTCTAAACAAGGAGGGGATATCTCCAAGTGTGATCTGTGTGTCGACCCTCTGTTTGAGCTGTCGGGTCACGAGCTCCAGGTCAAGGCCTCGTCTCGTTGGGGTCCATGTGATCTAGCTGAAAGAACTCCATGATAGAGCTCTGAGAGGGATCAACCGAGGAAGAAGTCTGCTCCTGTCTCCATGCTCGGAGTATCCTCTCGTGGTGTCTAAGTGCCTCATGAATGAAACCTGCCAAACACCGCTGGTCTGGGTAGGAGAGGAAACGGGCTAAAATCCCATAACTATCCCTGAAGAGGCAGTGGAAACGTCCTCGGATCTCATAGTACACAGGACACTTGAAGATGAAATGCTCCTCTGTCTCAAGCTCCTGTATGTCACATAGTGTGCATATGCGCCACTCCCTGGGTAGTCGCTCTGCTTTGCCACTCTCGATGCGAAGTCTGTGTGAAGAGACCCGGAACTGTCCAAGAGAGATCCTCAGCGAGGGGTAGGTGAATGTATGTGTATCCTAGTGGGTCAATGAAACCCTCCGCCGTGATATGTAAGAAGTGATCTCTGTAGAAGCTAAGCTTCACTGGGAGTTCACTTGGTTCCAACCAGGTTCGAAAAGTGTGTAGCTGTAGTAGATCCTCACGGATAACGTGGTGTGCCACCTCAGCTGTCCAGTCAGCACTGACCTCTACAGGCACACACAGTGCTTCACAGTCACTTCATGTGACCAATCCTTCCACCTCAGCACAGGCTTCACAGGCACACCTCTTGCTAGGCACAGTGCCACATCATCACTGCATGTGACTCAGAGTGACACATCATCATTGAGTACCATTTGCACTCCTTTTGCCCCTCCACCTAGATCAAGTCGTATCTCTTGATCTAGGAAGAATTTGAGGGCCGTCCAAAGAGGAAAGTCGCGCGTTTTTTCGTGCTCTACGTGCGAGACTTGCCCATGGCACTGTGTCAAAAGAGCACGCACTCACAAAGCACTGTGTAAAGAAAGTAGAAAACGAAGTTTATTAAAAGTCTTTGAAAGACAGAAGGGTTTATGAGACTGAAAGAAGCCTGATACAATGACCTGAAAGGGTGGAGGTTCTAATCGGGCATCATCACCTATGATGAATACAATATGGTCATATCATATCAAATCTAATATAGAGAGAAATCTTGGCCCATGGCTAGGGTGGAAGCTCAAGGGGAGCTCGACAATGAATAAGGTTGTGATGACAGGAAACATGCGATAGAGCATTGATGGTGGTTTGTGCGTATGGCCCGCTGTGGTCTCCTAGCAATGGCTTTGCGTTTGACAACGGCCACTGTAATGTAGGTCGATCGTGCCCCCGATCGAGTGAACATGGAGGGGAGACTAAAAGCATGATCCGTGCATCAACCCTTTGTCGAGTCTATCGTATTACTGGCTCTGGATCTTGGCCTCGTTGATTGGCTAGTGATCTAATGGTCTATAGGATCTAGCTGGAAAAACTCTGTGATAATTCTCTAAGGATGTGTCTTGCTGTGTGCCCTGGCCCCACCTATGTATGTTGAGTAAGTGCTCTCTGTGCTTGATGGCCTCATGGACGAAGGCAGCAAGGCATCTTTGATTTGGGTAAGAAGGGAAGCTAGCGAGGGTTTTGAAACCGTCCCTGAAGAGATAGTGATAAGGACCTCAAATCTCATTGTGCAAAGGGCACTGAAAGATAATGCTCCTTCGACTCAATCTCATGGAATCACATAGGGTGCATATGCGGCTCTCCATATGTATGCCTCAACTCGTCTAATCTCGATACGGAGTCAGTGCGATGAGACACAAAACTACCCGAACAATGTCCTCAACGACTGTAGGAGGTGGATCCTGGTATACCATGGTGGTTCAATGAAGCCCTCCTTTGAGATCCCTAAACAATCGTCCTTATAGATGCTGAGCTTCACTGGAAGCTCGCTGGATGTCAACCATCCTAAACATGTGTCGCTGCAAAATGTCCTTTCGGATAACTTGGTTGACCTCATGATGTTTGAGCGGGACTGAGGGAGCCTTCAATGCTATACTGGAAAGGGTGTAATCTATCCATGTGGAGCCCCAAACTACGTGCATGTATGCTCATACCAACATCTCCAATCACCCTCAGCTGCTAAGGTCATGGAGGAAGATAGGGCCAAGCACGGTAGTCTAGGTCGTCCTGAGGTACAAGAGTCATAGTCCCTGACTTAGTAAAGGTATGTGATGACCTAAAATGCCGCAAATGTGTAGTGGAGATGCAACGAACTCGGCCAAAACAATCTGATCTGGGACCGATGGCTCGTTGCGGATCATCGGTGACCACAAGAGAACCTGGAGCCGCTCTACCTGAGCCCAATCTGACTCTTATAATCAGGCCCCCAGCAAGGGATGCCATACATACTTGCTGGGAAGACCAAGGAATCAAAGAGAAGAGACTTGGTCTTGGGATCTTGGAAGTGGGAGTGGAAGCATTGTCGCTCTAGTTGAGCAAGTGCGGCATACCTCGTGCATTGCCGATCCGGAGAAAAGAACACCGAAGTATGTGTATGATGAAATGACCCCCACTGGTGACCCATCCAGTGTGAACTGCTTTTTGTACATGGCTGCTCAAGATATGTTAAATATCATAACCTTGGTCTTACGAAGGGTGACTTTCAAGTCGTGTGACTCATACAACGAGTCCAAATGTCTCTGGAGCCCCTCCGCTAAGGATGAAAGTAGGACCAAGTCTTTCGCATATCAGAGGAGGTGAATCAAAGAGCCAACGAGAGAGCCACTAGCCTCCCTAGTGTCCCCATAGAAGTCTCAAGCTCATCTCTATAGAGGCCAAACAAGATAGGTGACAATGGACCACTTTATTTGACTCCAATAGTGCTCATGATCTCCCCTATCCACCTTGTGCCAGTATGGACCCTTCTTGAAATCCTCTCGCAGAGTGCCATAACGGCCCAATTGATCTCCTGATTATAACCCAAATCTTGCAAGTGTTTGATAAGGTGGGCTCTCGGCATTGTATCAAAGGCTTTGCAAAAGTCCACAAAGCAACAATATACCCTCTGTCTCCGTTATGTGGCCTCCTCAATGAAACCTTTGAGTGTAAGTATGTGATCTACAGTCCCAAGATCATGCCAAAATCTAGCCCATCCCTTAGTCTTGAATCCAAGGTGGAGGCATTACGATTGAAAGACCAAAGTTGATTTCCCCGATGCGAAATCCAAGGAGGAGGCATTAAAACCCTATACAAACCAGCCGCGAAGATATCAGTCAGGCGTAAGGGGCGAGTAGCAAAACCTCGGCGATGTCAGGTCCAATCAATAAGATGATAATAAGCTCCAACTTGGGTACTACTAAAAAGCAATGGAGCATTTGAGAAAGAAAGTGCCAAAGGGGTCGATAATGCATCCCCAATCCATACTGTCTAGTCGCCAGAGGAAAAGATAGTACAGTACCATCATCATGAAGCACATCATCCACCAAACTAATCCCTTTGGATGAAAAAAAATGAGAGCACAGGGGGTTCTTGCAAGGCAAGGGAACGATCAAGCACCTTTGACTAGTGGTGCAGACTCTCAACACGCAAGGAATTCCCATCCAAAGAGTCACGACCATGACATTTAAGATGAGAAAGAATTTCTTTCCAGGCCAAAAACATGCAAAAGGGAAGCCTTTAACTGTGCCATCAATATAGCCCAGAATGAAGTCCCATTGAGTGGGATGCCAGTGCCGCCCAAAAGCAAGAGCAATCAATTATGAATGTAGGTGACGGATCATGGAGCCCAAGACTGATCACCTTGCAGAAATTCCAGCATCATTGTTCCTATATGTGCCAAAATATGGATATGAATATTCAATATGTTCAAGCCACTATGCATCTTGGGGAACAGAGGTGCTCCATAGAGATTAATCTGATACTCTTACAGCCATGTTTTGAGTGCCAGAAAGTCTCCCTAAGAGTGGGCATGAAAGAACTAATTTCTTTCTTGTCAAACATCATCAAAGGCAAGAAGAACTGAATATAGGCCACCAAAATTGATTGTACAATTCGAAGTTGAACATGAAGAGGCCAAGTGGCTAGCTTCCAGTATTTCATTTTCTTCATGAGCCTTGCAAGCACCCAATCCGTTTGCTGATGGCGATTTATTGTCCATCCTAAGGGATAGCCAGGATGACGAACAAGCTGACTGGGGAAAGTAATTTACCAGCAAGCCAACAGCTATTCCATACAAGGATAAAGCACTCATGAGTTGTGAAAGATCACTCTCTGTGTTCATTGGAGTGAAGATATAGCAAAGGGTAGCTATTGCATAAAGCAATGCACTAAGAGGGCATCCCTGTCTGACTGAAGAATATAAAGTCCACTGATCAGAACAATAGAAAATGTAGGCTGCTGCTTCATTCTATTCCCAAATCCCTGGGATTGCATGTTCTGTGAGATAAAATCCCATTGTACAGTATCAAAAGCTTTGGCGATGTCTACTTGTGCCAAGAGTACATCGTGTTGAGTATACTTTGCATATTCTATCCCAACATAGGCATTCACAATATTATTAGTGATGTGTGCATGAGGGATGGCGCCATATTGGGTAGGATGTAGACCATATGCAGAAAACCTTTTATTCTATTAACCACAATTTTGGCAAACACCTTATAAATGACTAGCATGAGTGTAATAAGCCGCGAATCAACAAATGATTCACAAATATGCTTTTGGGGAATCAACTTAACCAGTCCTTTCTTCCATCATTAAGCATTTGCTGTTTCTGCCAGGCACTATTCGTCATATGCAGTTGCCGGTAACATGTTTAAGGGCATCTCAGTATGCTAGGAAAAACTCCACTGTAAGACCATCCCAACCTGGGGACTTTTATTTGCCACGACTTCAAAGCATCAAGGAGCTCCCTTCTTTGAAAGGTGGCACAAGCTGCATAGCCTGGTCAAGAGTAATAATGAGAGAGACATGTTGCAGTAACTCCTGTCTTTCCAACAGAATCTCTTGTGAATGGGACTTCATATTCCCAAATTGGTGGGCGAAGTGATCGACACAAGCTTGAGCAAAATGTGCGTGTGAGGAAGTCCAACAACCATCAGATGTCAAAATCTGACAAATGTTCTGAGCCTGCCTCTTATAATGTAAACTCCTGAAGAACTCTTTAGAGGAGCAACGTTTATCCAAAAGAGCCTTGTGCCTGCCTTTAGTGACAATTTTCCTATGGTCATTCCTCTGTAATAGATGCTTAGCACGACATAAGCACTCAAGTTCAGGCTGAGTTAAATCCCTGACATGGCTGAGTTTTGTCAACTTTTTACAATTTACTTTAGCATTTGTAAACTAGTTTCCTCAAGTAAGGCATGTAATTCTTCGCATGGTCAGACGGGTGTCACATACATTGAGAATTGCCATTGGATAGATGCGAATCTCATCACTTTAACCGAGGATCGAAGCAAGGAGAGTCATAGGCACACCTAGAGAGCAACGGGTCTACAGGTTATGCATAGTGGCAGAGGTGGAGATAGAGGAGCATTTCGTATAAATTTGCCCCGCCTACTATGAGAGTCTCTTTAAAGAGGGACATGACTTTGGACCTCTCTCCCAACTGATCCACTTTCACGACCAAGTCTATGTTGGCCTCTACTTGATGGAGATATGGTGACACAAAGAGATTGAATTGTAACAGATCAGGCAGTAGGAGGTGACTGTGCCACAGGGTACAGAGGCAGATCGAGCACAACGAAATGTCACACACTTTTATGCATTACGAGTCAGCCCCAGAACATAGTGGGTAGAGGAGGAGGAGATAGCCGACATGAGAGCAGCATGGATCAGTGGGAAGAGATGGCACAGAGCGGTGGAGCCAGAGACACAGAGACTACATGCGTCGCAGAGGCTGACCAAGGCACGCACAATGGAGGTCCAGCCCATTCCATCTCTACTCAAAGGGGACCGCCCAAGCCGAGGGATCACTCTCGACATGGCCCCCCGGATACAGAGATAATCCCCCCCCCCTTCTCCCTTCTGGCCCCCCAAACCAACACAGCGAGATGCCTCAACACACACAAACATAGTTAGGTCCGTACGTGTAGGATGGTTTTTCCGTAGCCATCCATACGGCCATCTGTACGTGACTTTTCAGGGGGGAATCGGGATCCGTAACTTATAAACATGATTTTGTTAACAAAAGGAGAACAAGAGTGAGCTGAACGTAAGTCTGCTGAATAGTGGACTGAAATGAAGTAAGTACAAAAGAAAAGTGAGGGGTTTTGTCTAAGTGACAAAACCCTATCGTATTCACTAACCGTATTTTGGGGATTAGATTGTGGTTATGGGGAAAAACCTCAATGGTGCCCCTAACCCACTTATTACATTACATTGGTTGGGTATAGTGCACAAAGCAAAGGCTATCATCTCTACAATCCTACTTCTCGCAAGATTTTTGTGAGTAGAGATGTTATATTTTCAGAGAATTCAGCACATACACATGCTGAATTTACTATTAGATGATGTTTTTGAGGGGATGCTTCCTATAGCATTTGGTACCCCACCTGAGGCTCATGCTGAAAATCAGAATTTACAGCAACCTCCTCCTCTCCACATGCCCCGATTCAGCCACAGGCTGATTTTGTACCTCCGCAGGGTGTGGATGAAGTTGTCAGGCAAGAGATTCAAGAAATACACGCAGCCAAAACAGTCCCGAATTGGTTGCTACAGACTCTCAGGGAGAGTTGGATTGAGGCCTCATTGCCTGGCAGGACTCGTAGTGCAGTAAGGCACGCAGGGGGGGCTCTTTCCATTGAGACAGCTTATCCAGGTACTCTTCTTGATGAAGAATAACCTAACTCTTTTGAAGAAGCAAAGGATAATGTGCATTGGATGCATGCCATGCACAATGAATTGCAGTCCATTGAGAAAATCAAACTTGGGATGTTGTGGATTTACCACCAGGTAAGCATGCCATTGGTACCAAGTGGGTCTTTAAAGTGAAAAGAAAGCCAAATGGGTCCATTGATAGGTACAGAGTGGGCATATGCAACACAACCAAAAACTCTCAAGTGATTTACTAAAGGCTTCCTCCCATGCCATGCTTCATAAGGAGTGATTGTCTTCAAAGCCTTTGTGGGAGCCCGATTCAAAACATAGTTTGCACACATGAGGCTTTCGAGCCAAAACTTGTGAGGTAACTTTTTATTGTTAAGTATGCATCTATCCATCTCCATAAGAGTAAGATTCTTGCGCTCAGCTTTACCATTTTGCTGAGGTGTAAGCCTCACTGTAAGCTGATGCGTGATGCCTGTCTCCTTGAAAATGCCTCAAATTCATGAGACATATACTCCCCTCTCTATTTATGCAAAGTGTCTACACCTTGAGTCCTGTCTCATTCTCAACCATGGCCACAAAGTGTTTGAAATGCATAAACACTTCTGATTTTGCTTTAAGACCATAGACCCAAGGGTAATTGGTGAAGTCATCTATGAATGTAACATAATAGAGATAACCACCAAAAGAAGGTGTCCTCATGGGACCACAGACATGAGTGTGAATGAGCTGTAATTTACGTGTAGCTCTCACTGCATCATCCTTTTTAAAAGGAAATCTATGTATGTTGCCAAGGATGCAACCCTCACATGCATGAGGAGGAGGTGACTCCAAAGGAGGCAATGCATCAACCATAGCATGCTTTTGAAGTGTCATTAAGCTGCCATAGCTCATGTGCCCATACCTGGCATGCCCTAACTCCGCATTCTGCATCGCAGCAGTGGGAGTGCTCACTGAAAGTGCAAGATGAGATCTTCTCATATATATGAAGCTGAAAAAGACCCAGAGACAAAGTGCCAAACAACATCAAAGCATAGTCATTCTCTTTGTCTTTGATTGCACACTTAGCATCATCGAATATAACTTGAAATCCTCCTCTATTGAGAGAGGACACTGAAAGCAAATTCTTCTTTATACCTGGCACGTAGAGAACATCTGAAATTCTGAAATTTGTGCCAGCAGTGGATGTGAGGATGATGTCCCCCACTCCACACACTGAATAAGAAGAATTATTTGCACAAGTCACCTTCTTTTTAGTAGGTGGACGATGCAAAGATGCAAAAAGGCTCTTCTTAGAAGTGATGTGCTTAGAAGCACCACTATCATAATACCAAGTATTCAATGTCTCATTGATACTGAGAGAGCATGCATCCCAGGTTGGACCGTTGGTACATGGTAAATATGCAGCAGTATGAGGCTCTTACTCGCCAAATGTGGGTGGATTATGCCTTCCTCATTCTGATCATGCTCCATCATGGCCGAGGCTGTCTTTTCATGAGATGCCACATGACAGGTTGCCAGATAAAGACTCCATATAGTTAATAATAGCTCTTTATATATATGTAGGCATGTATATATGTACACGCAGCTTTTTTGTTTTTTTGAAATCCATGTATGTTTATATTACAAGAAGTAGTCTCTAAAGAGGAGAAATGCAATTACAATATTGGAAGATTCCATTGTAACAGAAGTAAACAGAGTAATCTATCTGACCAATAGACAAGCAATCATAGAACGATTGCCTGAGTGACATCCGGAAATAGTGAAACATGGAAATAATAATCTCCAAAGACTATGATTTCTATCTTTCCACAGAGTCCAGACTCCTCAATATCTAACCCAATTGAAAAAAAGATCAAACTCATGCCTCCATGGGTAAATGCCGAAGAGCCAAAAAAGTCTGCCGAAGAGACGCTATTGAAGAAAAAGATAAAAGTCATAAGTCATAGGGCAGTGCTAGAAAAGATGGAGCAAGGATTTACTTAGTGGTAGACATCTGTATCTCACACACACACACACACACACACATTTTTGTGTGGAATATTTGAGTCATTATATTACAAAAAAAGCTGTCCCAGAAAGGGAGAGCTATAATACATCAAGAGAAAATCTCACTGTAGGACAAATATACATCATGATCAAAGACACGAGATTGCAAGCAATCAAAAGCGATTGTTGCAAAGAGTGTTTGAAGAAAGAGAAAGTGGAAAAAACAGGATCACCAAAGACCCTATGATTACGATCCTTCGAGAGAGTCCAGAGTGTCTAGTACCGAACCCAAACAAAAAAGAAATCAAACTCCTGTCTAGGTGGATGTACACCAAAAAGCCAGAAGAACTTGCCAAAAGCAATTTGAGGAAACCGAGCTCTCAAAATTTGCCCAAGGAAGTCCAAGAAAGCACGAGAGGAAGGACAATGCCAAAAGAGATGAGGCACAGTCTCTCTCGGAGCCAGACATCTGCGACAAATAGAGGAAGCAATATGTTGTCATGCCAAGAGCTGTCCATGAGAAAGAAGACCTAACAAAGCTCTCCACAAGAAAACCTGTGTTGACGGAGAGGAATCTTAGAATGCCAAATCTATCTCAAACGTTTCCGCCACCATTTCATAGAACGATTAAGATGCCAAAGCTGATTTGCCTTTTGTGAGATAAATGGCGGAGGAAGTAGAACTTTAGAGACAGTAATATGTGTAAACTGCAGAGGACGGTATGACAAGCCCACAGTAGAAAGTGTATAGTCTTGAAGACGATCATGTAGATGCAATGGAGGAACCGGTTGAAAAGTTTGGAGCATCAAAGTAATCTTATGTCAAAGTGGACGATAATGCATTCCATTGGCAGCAGCCAAAGGAAAAGTAAGGGGAATTCCAACATCATCAACAACATCTTGAACCAAATGAATCCCCTCGAGGCTCAGAAAATAGGAACGTCGAGGCTCTTGCAAAGCCAAAGGAAGGGCGAACACTCTAGACCAATGTATACTTTCAGCTTTGAAAGAGTTGCCCTGCAAGGAATCACTGCCATGCCAATCCAAGTGAGAAAGGATATGTTTCCAATCCATTAACAAATGGGAAACCAAAGGACAGCTGGGGATTTTGCCTGTCATAGAACCAAAAAGAAACTCCCATTGGAAAGCTGACAATGACCGAAAGCTGACAATGACCAAGAGCTGGAGATTCAACATGCAAGAGTAAATGACGAATCATGGCAGCCCATGGTTGAGAACCTTGCAAAAACTGCAGCATGAGTTTCCCCTTATGAGCAAGAATGTGCAGATGGATATTAAGAATATTAAGACCTCCATGCATCTTTGGAGAACAAAGCTGCTGCACCGGAAGTAAATGCATGCTTTTTTTGCCATTGCGAGAACACTAGAAGATTTCCAGCACCTTAGACATAAAAGAGGCAAGATCAGCCTTGCTGAACATAATAAGAGGCAAGTAGAATTGAATATACGCCATCAGAATAGATTGCACAATTTGAAGACGAACATGCAAAGGCCAAGTTGCCAATTTCCAATACTCCAGCTTTTTCTTGAGAGCTGCGAGAATCCAATCAGATTGTTGACGAGGAGAAAGTGTCCAACTCAAAGGATAGCCAAGATGATGAACCAATTGAGTTGGTGGGATGATTTCTCCCGGCCATAAAAGAGAGTGCCATTCCTTGGAATGCAAAGGCAACAATTTAGATTTCTGAAAATTTACATGAAACCCAGCAGCTAAACCATATAAAGAAAGAGCTTGCATCAACTCAGAAAGATCCTGCTCTGTAATACGGGGAGTGAAAAAAGAATCATTTGCATAAGCTTGAGCAAGCAATGGTTTACTGTCATGAATTTCCAAACCATGTAGCTTATCCGTAGCTACGAGATGATCCATATACTGAAGCATGGGGTGCGTGGCTATAGCATACAGGAGCACACTAAGTGGACAGGCTTGACGCATTGAGCAACGAAGAGTCCATGCTTCAGAGATATCCCCACAAAGAATGCAAGCAGCTTGACTGTCACTATAAAGCCAGTATATGATATGCTGCAATTTCTGCCCAAATCCCAAAGCATGCGTTGTCTGAGAGATGAAGTCCCATTGAACAGTATCAAAAGCCTTGGCAATATCAACTTGCAGTAAAAGAACATCCTGCTCTGTGTATTTGGCATACTCAATTCAAACATAAGCATTTGCGATATTATTAGTGATATGCCTGCGAGGAACAAAACCATATTGTGCAGGATGTAAACCATCATGCAAGTATCCTTTAATACGATCAACCACCATTTTGGTGATGATTTTATAAATGACAGGCATAAGAGTAATGGGTCTCCAATCAGCCAACGATTCACAAATCTACTTTTTGGAAGAAGCTTTACTAGCCCTTCTTTCCAAGAAATTGACATATGTTGCTGTTCCCAGGCATGGTTGATCATACGCAGCAAAATGGGCTTGAGAAGATCCCAGTATGCAAGAAAAAATTCCACTATAAGGCCATCCCATCCCTGAGATTTCCATTTACCACATGATCGGACAGCAGTGGTCAATTCTATTTCAGTGGAAGGGCATTCAAGCTCAAGAGCTTGTGCATGAGAAACAATCGGGAAAACATGTTGCGGTAATTGAGTCCAGGGTCACACACACACACACACACACACACACACATCGATGCACACACTTTTTTTGGGAGGGTGATCCATCAGACTTTATATTATAGTGAACAGTCCCCAAACAAGGGGCTGACAATTACAACATCAAAAAATCCCATTATAAGATAAGAAAAGAGTATGATCTATGTGACGAGCACACATGCAATCAAAGAAAGATTGCCTCAATGACACTTGAAAGAAGGAGAACTTGGAGAAAGTGGGATCTCGAAAGACTCTATGATTATGATCTTTCCAGAGACTCCAGAGTCCCCAATAATGAACCCAGGTGAAAAAGAGATCAAATCCTTGCCTCTTTGGGTGGATTCCGAACATCCAAAAAAACTTTCAAAAGGAAGCTGTAGGAAAGCGAGCCCTTAGGCGTTGCTGCAGAAAATAAAGAAAGTCAGGAGTGTCAGGGCATTGCCAAAAAAGGTGAGCCAGAGATTTCTGGGTATCTTGACATCTGTGACAAATAGGAGGAGCAATATGTGTGCGAGCTAATAGTTGACCAAATGCATATATATAACGACAGCGTGATTTATCTGAAAAACGAAGGGAATGATACCAAGCATCACCCGCCACAAGAAAACTTGTTGACGAAGAGGACATTTGGAAGTCCAAAGTTGCCTCAATCTTTTCCGCCATCGTCTCGCATCACGATGCATACACCAAATCTGATTTGCTCTATCTCAAATCCAAGGTGAAGGCATCAAAACCTTATAAAGCTCAGCAAGTCTGATGTGATCCAACCTTAAAGGACGACTGAGCGAGGCTTGACATTGCAAAACCCTGCATAAAATATATCATCACCAGCAAAAGGTCATGTGTGTCGTGCATACATATACTAATTATGTTCTTGTAAAGCCACAATATCATGCTGCAAATCATGAACATATGCCCAGACAAGTTTCCATTTACGCTTGTCACATAAACCTGATTTGATCAAGCATATTTACACATGTTTATGTATGCATGTATATGTAGACATATACATATATATGTATGTACATACATATTACCATTCTGTACCGTTTATATAGCTTCCATTTATAGTGCAAATCGTTCGTCAACAGCTCATCTGCATGCGCAATCCGTACAGTTGCACCTATCCGTACTAGTCGCCGTATAGCCGTTGTGTGGATAAAATTGTAAATATGTTTTTCACTTGTTGCATATTGATGGGTAGGTGCATAGCTATGTACATAGCTAGTGGGTGGTGGCTTTGAGTTATGGACACTCTCATAAGAACTCTATAGTGATGTAGATATCTCCTTGAGATTGTAGATACTTTTGCAGGGACTCCCAGGATATGATGATAGAGCAGTGTGGGTGCATCAGGCACTCTAGAGCATTTGGTGTGGGATGACAAGTCTTTCATTGTTGTCCTATATTATGTTTATCTTGCCATGAGTGATTCCCGATTGTAAGACAGGTGAGTATTCATATCATGGGTTGTGGGCTTCATGAATGTGCGGTCATGTGTGGCGATCAAGCACCCAAGGTTTTGCTTGAAGGTTGTGAATAAGGATGTGCTTAAAGCCTAAGGTTTGGGATTAATGGACCTAAGGTTAAGAAAACCTTTGAGAGGGGTAAAAAAGCATGGGATGCCATGTAAAAAAAGAAGAAAAGAAGGTAAGCCATGCATGCAAACTGGCTATGTGATGATCTAGATTGAAAAAGCACGTACAGAGGAAGGCGGCGAAAAGATGGTCCTGGAAGGAGGAGGGCGTCTCTACTTCACGTGGGCGGAGAGCTTCTTGAAGGGAGAGGGTGAGTCGATTGCTTGGGGCTGGGAGCTTTCGGAGGTGGTCTTGACTATGGAGGCTGAATCAGTACCTTGGATGCAAGAAGGCCATAGGCAAGCTACTCGATAAGGCAGTCTAAGCAGTTGGCTATCAGGGAGTTATGGCAGTGTGTGAGCTTGTAAGAGACGGGCTGATGGATTTGGCTGGAGAGGCCTGGAGGATCGTGGGTGACAGAGAGGGTGAGCTCTATGATCAAGAGAGCGGCTAAGGAGAGAAGCTGGGTGTTGGGATCCTTTTGGGGTCACCGGCTGTGATTCTTGTTGGAGGCTGGTGGAAAGAAGGGCCATTTCTCGGAAGCTATGGAATCTCTACAGTAGGAGGCGGCTTGATAGACGACTATGCTTGCTAGGAAGATCTCAGATGACGGAAGTCCATGAGCTCCATGAGCGTTGTGATGACGAGTGAAGTTGCGTTGTTGGTTATCTTCATGTGAAGGAGACGGGAGGAATTACGTGAGCTCTGCTGGAGGCGTCGACTGAGGTTCTTTGGGGTGATATGGGTGCAGGATGGACACTGGAGTTTTTCTTGACGAGAGGCCATAGCTTTGTTGGAGGGAGTCGATTGCTCTTGTGATAGCTATGGGAGGGAGCACTTGTGAAGGAGGGAGCAGTTTGGATGGCGAGGGCATCGCTATCAAGAAGGCCTGGAGAACCTTGGGTGACGCGAGTCCGTGAGTCCGTGAGAAGGCGAGACAAGTGACAGAGATGCTTCTTGAAAGATGGGCTTGGGCGATAGAGGAGAAGAAGTTGAGGCACAGTTAGTTCTTACTGGGAGCGACACTATTATGTAGGTTTGGAGAAGAAGAGCTCCAGGTGCACTGTGAACAGCTGGAGAGGAGGCTGTAGGAGTTTATTGTGGCTGGATTATGGTGGCGATGTGGGTATCGTGAAGGTGAGATTGTGGGAATGTTGGGATAAGTATGATCAAGGGCTTGCTCTATGGTGCATGTGTGCATCTAGGGGAGTCACATGTGTGTTTGTGTGTGTTGTAAAGGCACATCAAGTGCTATGATGTGTCTAGTGTGTGACCTAAGTGATGATGTAAGACAAAGGCAATCCCACTGATGTAGGGATTGATTCCCAGTGACGTAGGGGCTGATTGCCACTTATGTAAGGAAGGTATTACCTTCTCCCCCTTTCTATAAGAGAGAGTCTTCTCTCTCACAATCATATAGAGATTTCATTGTGCTCTCACATCTCTTGCAAGATGCATCTATTCTATCCTACGGGATTCTACACTTGGTATCAGAGCTTTAGGTTCTAGATCTAGCCTAGCCTAGCATTAGATGCTATCTTAAGCATAAACTACAAGTTTCTTCATCTTCTCCACTTTCCTCCTTCTTCCCAAAATCTTTGAGAGCTCTGTTCTCTGCCTATAAATGACCATTGCCCAAACCCTTTGAGCTGCAAACTCCTCACGTATGGGCGAAATTCCAGCTGCAAGCATTTGGTGAAATTTCATCTGTATGCGCAATGCCAACACTCACACTCCTCGACGAACATTCGCGCAATTCCGCCTTTGTACCTACCTATCTGCAAATTCCTCTGAGCCCGTGCTGGACGACTCTAAGGGCAAGCTGCTGCTGAAATCTGAGCCCATTTGGACAACAGATGGAGGAGAAAACGATGAAAAACCAGTCGGTCTTCTCAAGCTTGGCTATGGCGATCTGACGCAACATTGCGCCTCTCCTTGCTGGTAGCCCTTCTCTGGTATAAGGCCCTTCTTCCTGCATAAAAATCCCCTTGAATAGAGCTATGAGCTGTGAGAATTGCACCCTCCAAGTTCTGGTCTCTGTTTTGGACAGTTTTGACAATGTTGTGAGTTTGATGCTACTTTAGCATTTCTGATGTTTTAAAGTGTTGAATAGCATCAGTACAACTATGGCTACAGCTTTGCTTTAAGTTGCTACACCTGGATTTGCTTGGAATAGTTTCATTTAGCCACCTCTATGAAGCATGCAAGTGAAAGCATCATTGATTTGTAGTATGGAATTTGGTTACAAGTCTTTGCTACTCTAAATGCTTGTATTTTGAAGCTCTTCAACTCTTTCTAGCCTTGTAAGAGAGTAGACACTGCCCATTTTGGGTTAGACCCTCTCATGGCTACCATCTTGAATATGGATAAGTTCAATGGTAAAGGCTTTCACACATGGCAGATGAAGGTTAAGTTTGCATTGATGAGGGAAAACCTCTGGGGGCTTGTCAAACCTGCTTCAACTACTTCTTCAACAGCCTCTAATGCTGAAGAATCCTCAGCTCCGACACATCCGGCAAGAGATCCTGCTAGAGAGGAGAAAGCCTATGGCATCATTGCCCTTGGCTTAGGAGATGACTATATTCATCACATTTCTGATTTAGAGTCTCCTTCTGAAGCTTGGCAGAAGCTTGACATTATTTTTGGTGCTAGCTCTCACATCTCAAAATTATCACTTAAGATTGCTTTCTTTGAATTGAAGATGGCTAGTGGCACTCCTTTGGCTGCCCATGTCAATTATATGCGGAGTCTCATGACTCAACTTGCTTCTATGAACTCTCCAATCACTACAGATGATGCAATGGCAGTGTTGCTCAAAAGTATGCCTGAAGATTATGATCATGTTGTTACCACTTTGAAAAATCTTCCTAATCCTACTCTTGAAGGTCTTATTACTGCTCTTCAAGAAGAAGAAAGGCACATGGAACTCCAGAGAGGCAATGACACAGCCTATGCCAAAAAAACTCAAAAGGGGAAGTTTTCACCTTGCAATCATTGTGGGAAGACTAATCACCTCTCAAAAGATTGCTTCAAGATCAATCCTTGCAAACATTGTGGCAAAACAATCACCATGAAAAGTATTGTAAAGCCAAAAAGGAAGCAACTACAAAGTCAGAAACTGCCAATCTACTTTCAGTTGATGTGCCTCCACAAGATGAGGCCTCCTATGAAGACTATGCTTTTTAAGCACTTTTTTGTTTATCATCTTTTGGTCAAATTTTGAGGTTCTCTGCCTGGAGCAGTATTCCAAAAAGAATATGTTATGTAAATCACCTCTGGTCACCATATGATGTAGACCATGTGATATGTGTTTTGTCTATCCCATTTCTGTGAACCTCACACCCTTGGGAACCCTTGCTAGCATGAGATCCTAGCCATAGATTTATCCTTGACCACCATGAGATGGCATGAGAAACTATGAGACTAGATGTATCCTTGACACTGCAAGAGGCAAACCCTTGAGGGAGGGTATGTTGGGATAAGTATGATCAAGGGCTTGCTCTATGGTGCATGTGTGCATCTAGGGGAGTCACGTGTGCTTGTGTGTGTTGTAAAGGCACATCAAGTGCTATGATGTGTCTAGTGTGTGACCTAAGTGATGATGTAAGACAAAGGCAATCCCACTGATGTAGGGATTGATTCCCACTGATGTAGGGGCTGATTGCCACTTATGTAGGGAAGGTATTACCTTCTCCCCCTTTCTATAAGAGAGAGTCTTCTCTCTCACAATCATATAGAGATTTCATTGTGCTCTCACACCCCTTGCAAGATGCATCTATTCTATCCTACGGGATTCTACAGGGAAGAGCTCTGCGTGTTTGGATCAGAGGGAGTAGGTGTGTTGGGTTGTAGCTGCTTGGATCATATTGAACGGGGGGGCTGTTGTCTTGAGAAGAAACTTCATGATATGGGCGTTGCTACTCTATGAGCTGGAAAGGCCGATTGCTATGTATTGGGGTGCTGCAATGTGCGTGGGTTGGCTAGTGGTTGTGTGAGCACTCAGTTGCTTCAAAGCTGGAGATTAGTGAGGCCTTTGGCCACAGGCAGGAACCGGGTGTTGCTGCAAAGACCTCAACTAATAGGACCTTCAGAGCACGGGTTGGCTAGTCAGTGTGTAAGCACACATTAGCTTGGCCGAAGGTGGAGAGGCTTTGGCCAGATGGGTGCAGCTACAAGGACCTCAACAGTGAAGAGCTCTAGTGATGACGAGCAGTGTGATGGGAGTTTGCCTCACTTCAGTTTTCAAGGACTGATAGGAGCTTGAGGGCGGCTGGTTGTGGCAAGTAAGGTGCTCATTGTTGAACAAGGAAAGAGGCCTTGTTTGAGGTAATAGGACTATGGACTACAGAGTGGATAAGGAATTTGGATGCTTTGATAGAGGAGGCTGTAATGCATCAAAGAAAGGCGGATGGTGTCTTGCCTTTACATTGAGTTTATGGTAATTCTCTAAGATAGTGGGATGCTGACAGAAGGTATTTGAGTCCTTATGGCAGTGGTGTGTGAGTAGAAGGGAAACTGCAGTTATGGATGATCACGTGAAGGAGATGGGCTGCATCATTTCTAGTGGTTGATTGATAATCTTGGGAAAGTCAAAATAAGATTTTTGACCGTGGTCACTTTGTGAGTTGTGAGATTTTCTATATGAGGTGCACTTCTCAGTTGTGTCAGGAGATACATGGCATCTGATATTGCATGTAAATGATGAAGAGTGGATTGATATGAGTTTGCCAGATTAGGAGAATATTCCTGAGGAAGTTTTTATCTGGGATTATGTAAAGATGAGGATTTGGAATAAAAGTACATTTTGTATGTTGTTTGGTGGCTTCAATAAATGTGAATTGTGGATGTGATAGACTATAAAGGTATATATAGCTCTACTGTGTTTTTTGCATCCACGTTTTTGTGCCTCCACGGAGGAGTTCACTTCGGTTTACAAGACTGAAAGAGCAGATGTTCTGAGTTGTGTTGCAAGCGATGGGAAGAAATCCGCACATGAGAGTAATTCACTGTGAGTGGTGCAGAGGGTGTGGTCACAGGAAGGATAGATGCATTGAAGTCCCGCTACGTGTGATCCGACTCCATGCCAAAGTGCAGAGAGCTCTGAAAGTGCTTGCCCGTAGGAAAAAGAATGCTCTTCGGATGTAGAGTGAGCTTCTTCAGTAGTGTGTTTGCTTTGTTGCTTTCTAGTTTTGTTGTGGTTGAGATAAGCCGGGGTGTGGCAGTTGTAGGATTGTGAGGATGGCATAGGACTTTCTAGAGTATTGGGGATGTCGTATGAGAATGCAGTAAGGTTCCTGGAAAAGATGGAATTTACAGCACTTATGAAAGATAGGGCAACCCTTGAGATTTTGTTTCAGATCATGAAATATTGCTTGCAGGGAGATGCAAAAGCATGGCTGGAGACTTAAGTTGCTACCTTTAGGACTGCTCATCCTCAACAGTAAAATCCAGAGTATACAGTGGTGAGAGCAGCCTTCCTTGCTTCTAATGAGGTTTGGAAAGAGTTGTGTAAAGTGAGACAGGAGGAAGAACAAGATGTGAATCAATCCAGTTTGGGAGATTATGGAGTTTATGGTGTGAAGCTCTTGTTCCGGAGGTACCACCTCAGATGATCAAGTGTGATCGTTTCATAGCTAGCCAGCAGCTTGGCATGTAAGAAGAGCCTAAGAATCTGATTGGAAGTCCAGAAGTAATAAAGGCTTATGTAGAGAGGGAGCCGGTGTCTATTTCTATGCAGGATGATTTACTGAAGGACTTACATGATGCTGTAGAGCTTATGAAGTCACTCAGTCTGAACTGGATGGAGACTGCAGGAAGAGGAAGAGGTCGAGGTGTGCAAAATAACAAGAGAGATGCATAGGCTGAGAGTGAAGTAAATTCAGTTGGAATAGGTAGAGGACGGGGATACATGAGCAATGTGAAGTGCTGGAATTGTGGAGAGTGAGGAGATATCAGCCCTCACTGTGATAAACCAGCAAGAGTAGGTGGAGAAGTTTATCTTGTAATGCAGAAGACAAATGGCATGTCAAGAGACTTTAATGTGGAAGTGAAGGATTTGAATCAACCCTCTACTAGTGGAGTCAAATGGGAAGATAAGGGAAAAGGGAAGGCAATCAGCCTGATTAGGGTGGAGACTATTCCGGAGATCATGCCAGTGGCAAAGAGAACAAGGAGTGCAACAGGAGAAAATGGACCCTCTGCAAAAAAAGGGAAGCATGTGGAGTTTGATCTCAGCCCTCAGTCTTCTAAAGAGAAGAGTCGGAGGCCCAAGAAACATTATAAAACTTCAGATTTGCATATTGGTCAAGGACAAGAGGAACACTGATGAATGATTTGAAGGGGAGGACAGCCAATATAACTTTTGCACAGTTACTTGGTTTGTGCCCGAAGCTCAAGAGAGAATGGAAAAAGTTGGCTGATCCCAGGAAAAGTAATGAGCAGGAACCTACGAGAGGAGAAACGGAGATGATGTCCATGGAAGATCTTTCAGATTTATGCCCTGCAGTGGATGCACGGTGTGGAGGTATGAGTGTTGGAGAGGCATATGTTGATGGCGGTGCATAGATAAGTGTCATGACTCAAGCATGTATGGAGAGGTTGGGGCTAAAATTGAATGCACATTCAGCTTTTAGGCTCCATTTGGCAAATCATGCAAAGGTGAAGTGTCTGGGTATATGCACGGGAGTAGTAGTGGATGCTTTTGGAGTATCATGTTGCATTAATTGCCACATTATGCCTGCTGGTTTGGGAGCATACCCGCTGATTTTGGGCAAACCTTGGCTCAGAGTGGGAGCAATACAAAACTGGAAGATGGGTACAATTACAATGCATAATAAGAAGGGAAAGGCCAATAAATTTGATATGAGCAGCAGACGGGAAATAGAAGAAGAACCAGAAGAAACCAGCATGGAAGAGGAGTTAGACAGTGAGACGGAAGAAGAAAGTACTACATCTAAGGAGGAGGGACAAGTATCATTTCTGTTGAAGGAGTTTGATGCATATGAATTGCAGGGAGCAGAGATACAAGAAGCTAAGGAGGAGAGTAAGCTTGAAGACATGGATAACTTGATGCAACCCCCACCTTCCCAGACAGAGAGAGAAGAGATATTGATGTCCATGCTGAATTTCAGTCTGGAAGAAGTGGAGAAGGAGGAGTATATGAAGGTCATTCATCAGTATCCAAAGTTGTTTATTACCTCACATGAAGACATCAGGGGTTTCAGATGTGAGCCAATGCACATTGAGCTAAAAGAAGGCAACAGGTCTGTTTTTCAGAAGTTGAGGAGGACACACACAGAGCTTTTGCCTGTGTTGAGAGAGGAGTTAAATAAGTTGCTCAAGGCTGGGCTGATATATCCAGTGGAGCGTTCAAATTGGGACAGTTCAGTGGTAATCATTCCTAAGCACACAGGAGGATGGAGAGTATGCATTGATTACAAATCTCTCAATGCGGTAACAAAAAGCAATCATTATCCTCTTCCTTTTATTAATGATATATTGGATAGAGTGGCAGGGTATGAAAAGTATAATGTGTGTGATGGATATTTTGGATATTTTCAAAATTTTTTTTTCCAAGAAAAAGACTTTTATTAAGTAAGAGAAAAAACCCGCGAAAGCAAGCTCAAAGCGGAATACATCATGAAATCATGAGGATAAATAAAAAACCCCCTCAGAGTGAGGTGGAAAACAACCAAGGCTGAGGCTGAAAGTGCCACCTCAACCCTGTAGTAGTTTCAGAGAAGAAAGGAGAATCCTTCCATTCCCTGAAGAAAGAAGCCCTCCTAGCTGAGGCTGCACGGGAGTCCCCCTGCATACGCGTCCATACGGCCATCAAAGTATGTACGATGTCTGTCCAGATACTAGCCAATGTGTGCGAGGGATGAACCTGAGTACCCTCCAAAGCCTCTGTGCATCTGGCTCTCCAGATATGCCAGGATGCTATGCTCGCTAGAATCTCCCAAGAAGTATCCACAGAGGCATGTACAGCTGTAAAAGGAAGGTGTGGTACCACATCCAACGAACAGGACTCAATCCGATGACGTCGAACCGAGATGGCCCGAGAGGAGTCAACTCCCTCATAGAAAACCTGAGGTCCTGTAAGAGAAAGCCAAGCCACCGAGCCCCGTGTCATAAAAAATGGTGAATGGGCAAAGTGACTGAAAATCCTGGCTACCCCCATCGAAATCATCCTCGCCTGTCTGCAATCCCATAAGCAATGCTGAATAGACTTTGAAGCAGAAAGGCATCGAGGGCATGTAGGGTCGGCTCCGAACCTGGACCTCCAAAGGTTCACTGCAATCCCTCCATGGATAGAAAGCCAAAAGAAGATAGTGATCTTTCTATTCCTGTGGGATTTCCAGAGTCTCCTCCAGAAGCACCTCTGTTGATCCGCAGTAATACCGAAAGTCTCCCAATGAGGAACTCTAGAGGGTCTCCAACCTCTACTACTGAGCTGATATCTCCTGGCATTACTGACTGTGTAACGAAAGAAGAGGATGCTCTTCTCTCGATGTCCTGCGTCAATCCACTCTCACTCTTCGGGGTCCCACTGCAAATACCTGATGGGAACTCCCCCATAGAGCCAGAGCCTCCAAGACCCGGTGGAGAGTAGCCGGGGGTCTGGGTCTAGGAACCACTCTGAATCTGATCCCTGCGTCAAATGACCTACAACCCTGATAGGCTAAAAAGCAGACTAAAGCAAGATGTCCTCTGTGGACCTGAGCAATCTACCACCATCCTGGACACTAAAAACCAAAGCATCCTCCTGTGCATCTCGAAAGGCCAAAACCTGAAGCGGAACCCCGCCTCTCGAAAAAGTACTTGCCCAAGTGGAGGAAGTGAGTGGCATATCATCTGTGTCTACCCAAACCTCTGGAAGGGCTGCCTCAATCTGCAAGATCCTCCCTGCACTCCCTCTGAGATGTCCTGTCAACCTTGATTTGGTCTCCTCTGGAAGCCTGCGGAAAGCTTTCCAAGACCCCATAGAAGAAGCAGGTCCCCTCTCCCACCTGGACTACTGCATGTAGAGTGAGGCACCCAGTGGTCTGCCATGATCATCTAAAATACTGTCATTCCACATGATGGGTTGCCTATCAATCTCTTCCCGAGAGGAAGGAGGAATCCTCCGAAGAGTGCTTCTGAAACTGGCCCAAGCTTTCAGAATGGCAACCATGAGAGGGGACGAAGGTGACCTGAGGTGTGTTGTGGTGAAGATCCATCTAACACTGCTCATCCAGTCTCCTCCTGAAGAAGGTGTGCACCTCTGTATGCTGCTGATAAGAAAGTCCTTCCACGGTTCCTGCCCTGGCATAAGTCCCCGCACCACCATCTTGCAAAGTAAAGCTCTGCATTGTAAATCTGGATCAATAATATTGAGACCCTCTTCCTGTGTAGGGAGGATGAGGGTCTCCCAAGCCACCCTGGCTAAGGCATCTGCTGTGCCATCAAGCCCACTCCAGAGAAAGTTTCTGATCGGTTTTCTGAGCTGAATGATGCAGTCCCTAGAACGGCACCAACAAGAACAAACAAACCAGGCTGTGGCCAAGAGGACCTGGTTGACCACCACAACTCTAGAGGCAAGATCCAGCTTGCCTGAGCTCCAAAAAAGAAGCTTCCTTCTGATGCTCTCCAAAACGGGAGCAAACTGTTGCGTGGTAGAAATATCCAAGCCGACCTTGCAGCCCAAATACCTGATAGGCACACCCCTCTGAACCCAAGTGAATCCTATGTCAAGCCCCCAAACTGGAGTGTCCTCATCACTGATCCAAAAGCCATTGGATTTATGCCAATTTATCTGTGCCCCAGCCGCCAAGCAAAATAAATCCAATGCTGTCCTGAAAGAAGTGAGCGTCTGTGGTGTGGCATCCAAGTAAACTGCTGTGTCATCAGCCAACTCACTGTCAAGTAGCTCCTCTTCCCTTCTGATGGGAAGTCTCAGCCCAAAGATGTCAGCTTGAGATCTAACATAGATACTCATAGCTTCGGCCACGAACAAAAAAAGGAAAGGAGCAAGGGGGCATCCCTGACGGACTGATCTCGAAATCTGAAATCTCTCACCCCTTACCCCACCAATAAGTACCTGGCTGTGGGCTGATCTGTACAAAGAGGAAACACCTCTGATCCAAGCATCAATAAGGCCAAAGCGTAGAAGGGTGCCCTCCAAAAAACCCCAATCTACTCTGTCATAAGCTTTGTCAAAATCTAAAAGTAGAATGGCAAGATTCTGGCCACTGTGCATGGCCCACTCTGAAGCTTCCCAGAAAGAAAAAATGTTATAAAAAATGCTTCTGCCATGCACAAATCCCGTCTGAGTGTCATGAATGAGATCAGGGAGAAGTGGCTACAATCGGAGGCTGATAGCCTTGGCCAGAATCTTGTAACAAGTCCCCAGAAGTGTGATAGGCCTCCACTGGGACACTAAATTTCTGCTACCTCCTTTTGGGATAAGGTGGATGAGACCCTCTGTAAGCGACCCAGGCATCTCGCCAGAGTCCCAAATGGCCTGCAGGGCTGAAGTAATATAGTCTCCAATCATATCCCAAAATGCAATGAAAAAAGACGGGGTGAGGCCATCTGAACCTGGGCACTTGCCCTTGTGAAGGGCTGAAAGTGCAGTCCTGAACTCTGTGTTGGTGAAAGGTGCGTCGAGTAGAACATGCATACCCGGATTCACCAACACAGGGATGCTCTGCCAAATAGCCTGTCTAGCATCCTCTCTATCGTGTGTCTCAGGATCAGCAGTAAGAAGGGTGGTATAGAAATCTGAAGCCATGCGTAAGACATCATCAGGCTCTGTTTGTAAAACCCCATGTGAGTCAATAAGCTGGGATACATTCTCTCTACTATGTCTAGGGCCAAGAGTAGAGAAAAAGTGTTTATTGACTCACCCATCTGAATCCAGAAGGACTCCCGTGCATGAAAGGCATACTCTGCTCTCTGATCAAGCAATAACTGCAGATGAGCCCTTGCTGCAGCAAGGCGCTCCTGAATCCAAGCATCTGAAGGTCGTTTCTGCTCTTCCCTCTGCAAAGCTGCCAACTGCTGGTGAACACCAATCTCACGTCTGAGAATATCTCGTCTCCTGGTACAAGCAACTGAACGGTAGAAGTCGCTAATACCAGAAAGGGCAGCGGCTACATGTGATGGATATGGCTGCCCACCCTGGACATGAGCAAACCATATCTGCAGGGCTGCCTCTGTAAGGTCCTCCTCTTTGTAAAAGGCATCTGGAATCCTGAAGTGGAAACCCCAGCAGCAATGCATACCGATCCACCTCTGTCTAGTGCCCAGTCATCTACATAGAATCTGTCAATGCGTGCATGAATAGGCATCTGTTGCCTCCTGTTCGACCAAGAGAACAGGAGGGACTGTGGCTGAATAAGAAAGGCATCATCACACCAAGTATCTCTGCCACTGAAGTGAAAAAGGAAGGCATCCCAAGCTGCTCTCTCCAAAGAGTGAAGTCCGCCTTCTCTACCGCCTTTTTTGTCTGACGGTAACTCGACCATGTTAAAGTCACCTCCAATCACCCATGAATCCACAATGGGGGCCCAGGAGAGCAAAGTCTTCCACATAAGGACACGTTCCCCTCTAATGTTGGAGGCATACAGGTTAAGGAAACCAACCTTACGCCCTCCAATCAAAAGAATAATCCACTGAGCTCTAGAGGGAATAATGACTCCGTGCCCAACAACTAAGGGGAGAACCGACTGCGAAACTGAAATAGAAGTGCCCCCCCTGGTGCCCAAGGCAGGCGACCAAAAAGTATGGCCAGGAAGCAACTTGCCTGACTTGGCACAATCTCTAGAATCGAGCTTGTGCTCTTGAATAAATAATATATCAATGGAACCCCCAGTAACACCTGGATGAAGCTGATCCCGGATCAGCTGTCTACGGCGGCGATGTGGGACGCCACCTAGGCCCTGTATGTTCCAACTAATAATCCTCATCGACGGGAGGATGTAGAGTGGAACACCTTACCCAACCTAGTGGCGGAAACAAACCCCTCAACAGGGGAAGACCTCCTGCTCGAGGAGGGAGGGATGGAACCAAGTGGTGGAAAATCAACAGGGGAAAGAATCCTGGCACCTGAAGAAGAAGCCCTGTCAACAGGAAACCCAATCACTGGCTCCCCAAAAGTAGCGGGCACAAACTCCTCCTCTGGGAAATCTGAATCCTCTGCCAAGGCTGAAAACGAGTTCCTGTGGAGCAAGCCAGACACTGGAGTGCGAAGGATCCCTTGTGAGGGAAGAGGATCAATAGTGTAAGCTATCCCCTTCCCCCTGTCCAAGGGAGGAAGTGAGGAATGCTCTCTATCCTGCGTCTGCCCAGCCGCGGAGACCTCTCCTGCCTCAAGAAGAGCATCTGGCACCGCTGGATCTAGGGAAGAAGCTGCAACCGGGGAGGAGGTTGAAGCTTCAGCGTCTCGGACTGTGCATGGTGAGACTGGAGGGATAGCTCGAGGTGAAGCAGAGTCCACTAAAGTACCCTCGTGAACTGAAGGAGGGATCTGCACACGTACCGGAACCCACTGGAGAGCGTCGCGAGTTCCTGAGGTAGGAGGGGGTTGAGGAGCAGGTGAAGGACCTGTACCACCCCCCTGTCGAGGCCGAGGAGCAGGTGCTGGACCTGTACCATCACCAATCTGAGGAGGACCGCCATGCGAAGGTCGAGGAGCAGGTGTTGGACCTGTACCACCCCTCTGTCGAGGTCGAGGAGCAGGTGCTGGACCTATACCACCCCCCTGTCCCCCCTGTCGAGGCCATGGGGCGGTAGCTATACCAGAGGGCTTCTTGGGCCTTTTCTTCTTCCTGGGGCAATCCCTGGCAAAGTGTCAAGAGGTCCTGTAAATCCTGCACTGGTCCTGTCTGCCTAAAATCTCTACTTTCTGGCGAAAGAAGGAACCATCCGGGCGCTGGATCATAACATGATCCATCTTGAGGTTAGGATCCTTGCAAAGGACCCTAACTCTAGGAACCCCATCAGCCTTGGTTGCCTCTGCTGCAGTCAATGGCAACCCAGGGAGGGGTGGGATCTCAGCAACTGCGCCAAAATGCTCCCCAATAACAGAAAGAAGTCGAAGGTAAACCTAGGGAATCTGATGAAGAGCGAGAATATTTTCTTATCTGCCTCCACTGGGTCGAAACCAATATGAAAGGCTTCAAAGAAGATCTTCCTGTGTCCCAGGTGTAAAAACTCAGCCTTGAGCACAGTGCTCGCAGCCTCTGGAGTGTAAAAAACAACCTGGAAAAAACCTCGTTCCAGAAGACGGACATCTAACAATCGTGGAGTCAGGTCTGGGGGGAGAGCCGCAAGCATCCAATCTCTGGCTTGGGATCTGGAGGGGTGAGACCCGAAGATGTGTGCTAGCAACGTGGTAGAGCATTCAATCTCTACATCCTTCTTGAGCTGCTGCAACTCGTCTTTAGAAAAGGTAATAGTTTTCGCGGCCGGTGGAGGTGGAGGTGGAGGTGGAGTAGGATTGGCTGACGGAGTATCCATCGCCAATCGAGGTGAGGAGGCCGATTCTAACAAATTAAAGGCTCCTTCCGCTCCAAAAAAAGCTGCGGGAGAAAAGGGGGGCAGAAAAAAGGAAAAGGAGGCGAGGAGGGAGCAGGGGGAGAGAAGGGGAGGGGTGAAGGGGAGAGGCTGAGAGGCTGAATGGGAAAGGGGCAGGCTGAGAGGGAGAGAGGGGGCAGGCTAGGAATAGGAAAGGGAGAGGAAGGAGAAGCTGGAAGGGTGCGGGCTGGGAGGGGGAGGGCTGAGAGGGAGAGGAGAGGAAGGAGAGGGAGAGGTAGAGGAAGGAGAGGGAGGGGGCGAGGCAGGCTGAGAGGGGGAGGAGAGGGAGCGGGGAGTGAAGGGAAGGGGGAGGAGAGGGAGAGGAGGGGGCGGGCTGAGGGGCAGAGAGGGGGCGGAGAGGCAAGGAGGGGGCGGGGGAGCAAGCAGGGAGGGGGCGGAGAGGCAGGGAGGGGGCGGGGGAGCAGGGGGCAGGCTGAGAGGCAGGGAGGGGGCGGGGGAGCAGCAGGCAGGGCGGGGGCGGAGAGGCAGGGAGGGGGCGGGGGAGCAGGGGGGCAGGCTGAGAGGCAGGGAGAGGGCGGAGAGGCAGAGAGGGGGCGGGGGAGCAGGCAGGGAGGGGGCGGAGCAGCAGGGAGGGGGCGAGGGAGCAGGCAGGGGGAGGGGGCGGAGCAGCAGGGAGGGGGCGAGGGAGCAGGCAGGGGGAGGGGGCGGGGGAGCAGGCTGAGAGGGGGAGCAGGCTGAAAGGAGAGGAGGCGAGCAGGAAGGGGGCGGGCTGAAGGGGAGGAGGGGAAGGGAGGGAGCAGCTGAGGGAGAGGGAGGGGCTGAGGGCAAGGGAGAGAGGGAGGGACGGGCTGAGGGAGAGGGTGCAGCAAGGGAGGGGGGAGGAGCAGCAGCTCGAGATTTTTGGTTTTTGAAGACTGGCCACACTATGGATTTAGGCCACACACCAGGATTTGGAAGTGATATTTTCAGATTTCAATTGCAGAGGAAGATAAAATCAAAACTACATTCATCACACCCTGTGGTTGCTTTTGTTACAGAATAGTGCCATTTGGATTGAAGAATGCACCGGCATGGTATCAGGAGAATACTGATGAAGTGTTAGCCCCTTTCATTGATAAATTTGTGAGAGCATTTTTGGATGATATATGTGTATACAGTTCCAAAAGAGAACATGCATGGAGGCTGGATCAAGTGTTCCACAGAATGGATGACGCAGGAGGACAATTCAATCCACGGAAATGCCATTTGGGATGCTTCAGAGTGAAGTTATTGGGACATATAGTATCTCAAAATGGCATTGAACCTGATCCAGAGAAGGTGAAAGCACTTATCTTACTTCCAGCTCCCTCTACATCAAAACAATTGCAGACTTTTGTGCAGAAAGTGAAGTATATGACAAGATTCATACATTTAGCCTCTCAGCTGTTGTATCCTTTGCAACAAGCTATGAAAGAAGAACCTCTGTAATGGAGTGAGGATTGTGAAGCAGTATTCAATAGAGTGAAGGCGGTGTTGGGAGAGATTGCTTGTGTGAAAGCTCCAGATTTCTCTCAGACCTTTTATGTGAACCCTTCATTTGGACCAGATGCTGTGGGAGCCATCTTATTGCAGAAAGGGGAGTCGTCCCGTTATATGAGGCCTGTGTATTATGCTAGCAGAGTTAAGACAGAAGCAGAGAGGAGATATACAGAGGCAAAGCTGATTCCAAGCTTAGTGTATGCTTGCAGGAAGTTCAGGGCATATCTTATCTCGAAGCCATTTGTGGTTTTGACTTGCTACCCTTTATTGCCTCAGCTAGTTAATAATTCAACACTTTCTCGAAGCATGATGAAGTGGTTGGTTGAGCTACAACAATATACTCTCTCATTTCTGGTGGAGAGCACTTCCAGAGCCACACTGGCAGATCTGTTAACATACAAAGAAGGTCCCACTTTGGTAAAGAAAGTGGAGAAGAAGATAGATAAAGAGGAGCATGGTATCATTCCAGGAGCATCTATCTTGCATTTTGATGGCTCATACAAGAAGAGTTTACATCAAGCTAAAGGAGGCTATGTGATTATTGATTCAGATAGCAAGCTGATTCAGAAGGAGGGAGTTCATCTGGAAGCTGGAAGCAATAATGAGGCGGAGTATGCATTATTATATGAGGGGTTACTGGCTGCACTAAAGCTGAAAATTCAGAAGATAATGATCAAGGGAGATTCTCTTCTAGTAGTGAAGCAGGTCCTGGGAAGTTGGCAAGTAAGAAACCCGAGGTTGAGAGGGTATCTAGCCAAAGTAAGAAGGCTGCTTCAACAATTTATAGCATGGAATATCCAACATGTGCGAAGGGAGGATGAATTGGCTTAGGAGATGAGTGATCAAAATCCAATGATAGCAAATCTTGAAGATCCATTGTACAGAGGGAGAGAATTCTTGGCTCAGATAGTGGATTTCTTACTTACTGGACATCTACCTCAGGAGCTTAAGAAGAGTCAGAAATATCGCTTCATACGGAAGAGTAGACAGTATATGATGATTGATGATGAGCTTTACATGAGAGCGGCTGATCAGATTTTGGGGAGAGTGCCGTGGAGAGAAGAAATATATTATATGCTATCATCGAGTCATGAAGGAGCTTGTGGAGGACACTATGCTTTTAAGATTACATTGCAGAAAATACTTCTGGAGGGTTATGTGTGGCCTTCGATACAGAAGGTGTAGATCCTGCCATGAATGTCAGAGGATGGGGGAAATAATTCTTAAAATGGAGCTGAGAAATATTATGCTAGTTTATGATATTTTTGAGAGATGGGGGATAGATGCAGTTGGTCCTCTACCCAGAACTTCCAGAGGGAAGTGTTATATGCTTACTACAGTGGAGTACTTATCAAAATGGGCAGAGGTGAAGGCAGTAAAAAGAGTGGACAGCAAAGGGGTTGCTGATTTTATATATGAACACATATGCTGCAGATTTGGGATTCTATTGGAGTTACTTTCAGATAATGGTTCTTGATTCAGAGGAGAAGTGATGGATTACTTGAGCAGTAAGCTGAATATAAATCATAAATACATCACCACATATTACCCTCAGTGCAATGGGTTGAATGAGAATTTTAATGGAGATTTCAAATTGATGATGACTAAGATGACGGGAAGCCACACCAAAAGCTGGGATTTGGAGATGAATCGAGTTTTGTGGGCATACAGTGGTGTGGGAATACCAGCTTTGAAATTTTTGGTTGAAGAAGGATATGAGCCTGTAGACAGTTACAGGGAGAGATTACTGGCATTGCAGGTGACGTAGTTAGACATGGATTTAGCTTTTGAGCATTATGCTCGAGTGCAAATCCAAAGGCAAGAGTTGCAAAATGCAAAGATTCAGAAAAAGGAAATCGAAGATGGAGACTTGGTTCTCAGATTCAATAGCAAACTGGATAGTACTTTTCATTGCTTTTCAGACCAAATGGGAAGGCTGATGGGATATCTCAAGGTGTATGCCTCAGGCACACCTTGGTTTCTATGTGTGAGTGCTAGAGGCACAGTTAGGTGCCCATAAGCACAGTTAGGTGGTGGAAAGCCACATAGGATGATTGAGAGAATCTAGGAGCAGATTGAGGAGATGATTGTGGAGCTCTGAAGTCATCAGTGATGTCAGTGAGCATGTATGAGGTGCCTACATAAGGACCTCACTCTTCTTCATTCCATAATGCAAATATTCTGAGTTTCTGTCCACTCTACTCTTTCTTTTCAGTCTACCAACATGGTATCAGAGCCATTTGATCCCCCTTGATCCATTTCTGCCACATCATCATCTTCTTCTCCATCTTCTTCTTCACCATCTCTTCCTCTTCTTCCCAAAGTTTGCTTAAGCTTGTTCTCCTCCGGTTCTCTACCATTTTCCATGCCCTTCCTGCTGGAGATCCACCTCAAAGGGGCGAACCCTTGGCTGAAAGGAATTGAAGAAACACGCGCTCGTTTCGTCGCCATTACACTCAGTTCGTCGACCTTTGTTCCTGCGTTTTCTCTCAGCATACTCCATACTTCTCTAATTCCTTTTAGAGGAAGCTAGTCCATACCTAGAGCTATCTTGTGCTGAAATCTGAGCGGCAATGGTTGCATATTCAAGCTGAAAACATAGAAAAACCAGTCGAAATCGGAGAGACTAGCTATGGCGCCCTGACGTGTTTTTGCGCCTTTTCTTCTCAGAGGACCTTCTGTGGTATATCAGCTCTCTTTTGCCTCAGAAACCCCCTTTTCCTTTGCTCTGAAGAGTAAGATACAAGCCCTCCAAGTTCAGTCTTTTGATTTTGACAGTTGTGACAAGTTTTTGAAGATGATGCTACATAAGATGCTATTCTAGCATTTCTGGTTTTTTGAAACTTTCAATAACATCAGTACAAGTGTGGCTTCAGTTTTGCTTTGAATTGCTATACCTGGTTTTGATTGGGAAGTTTTCATTTTAGCCACCTCTATGAAGCATGTAAGAAAAAGCATCATTGATTGAATATTGGTCACTAGTCTTTGCTACATCAAGTGCTTATATTTGGAAGCCTTTCAGTTGTTTTTAGCCTTGTAAAAGAGAAAGACACTGCCCAATATCTGGGTTAGACCCTCTCATGGCTACCATATTGAATATAGATAAGTTCAATGGAAAGGGCTTCCACACATGGCAGATGAAGGTGAAATTTGCATTGATGAGGGAAAACCTCTGGGGACTTGTCAAACTGACTTCAACCGCTTCTTCTACAGCCTCCAATGCTGGAGAATCCTCAACTCCGACACGCCCGGCAAGGGATCCCGCTAGAGAGGAGAAAGCATATGGTATCATTGCTCTTGCTTTAGGAGATGATTATATTCATCACATCTCTGACTTAGAGTCTCCTTCAGAAGGTTGGCAGAAGCTTGACATGATTTTTGGTGCTAGCTCTCACATCTCTAAATTATCACTTAAATCTCTTTCTTTGAATTGAAGATGGTTAGCGGCACTTCTTTGGCAGCTCATGTCAATTACATGCGGAGTCTTATGACTCAACTAGCTTCTATCAACTCTCCTATTACTACAGATGATGCTATGGCAGTGTTACTTAAGAGTATGCCTGAAGATTATGATCATATAGTTACCACTTTGAAAAATCTTCCTAATCCTAATCTTGAAGGTATTATCTCTGCTCTCCAAGAAGAAGAAAGGCATATGGAGCTCAGGAAAGGCAATGATACTGTTTATGCTGTAAAAGTCCAGAAGGGCAAGTTTACACCTTGCAATCACTGTGGAAAGACAAATCACCTTTCAAAGGACTGCTTTAAAATCAATCCATGCAAACACTGTGGCAAAAACAACCATCATGAGAAGTTTTGCAGAGCCAAAGCAAAGACAGAAAATGCAATTCTACTTTCAGTTGATGAGCCTCCACAAGATGAGGCATCCTTTGAAGATTATGCATTTTAAATCATCTCTATGTATGCTCCAGATCTCTCTTTTTATGTCAAGGTACTCAGCCTGGATAGTCCTCCAAAATGAATGAAATAAACTATTGTGTTTTGTGTGTTTTGTAAATACCTCTGGTCACCTTATGATGTAGGCCATGTGTATGTTTTGCTCCATGGTACCTCCTGCAGACATTGTGTGCATGTACATGCAGGGGAGATAACCATTGGAAGGTCTTTTTGTATCCCTTTTTGTTTACCTTACACCCATGGGAACCCTTGCTAGCTTGAGATCCTAGCCATTGATAGATCCATGACCACCATGAGATGGCATGAGACACCTTGTGCTAGCTGTATCCTTGACATAGCCTGAGACATTCCCTTGAGGGGGGGTTTGATGGGATATCTCAAGGTGTATGCCTCAGGCACACCTTGGTTTCTATGTGTGAGTGCTAGAGGCACAGTTAGGTGCCCATAAGCACAGTTAGGTGGTGGAAAGCCACATAGGATGATTGAGAGAATCTAGGAGCAGATTGAGGAGATGATTGTGGAGCTCTGAAGTCATCAGTGATGTCAGTGAGCATGTATGAGGTGCCTACATAAGGACCTCACTCTTCTTCATTCCATAATGCAAATATTCTGAGTTTGTGTCCACTCTACTCTTTCTTTTCAGTCTACCAACAAAGGTCCATATGGAGCGAAGAATAAATTTAAAAATGGAACTTATCAATTGCCTGATTTAGATGGTAAGAGGTATAAGAAGAGAGTCAATGGTGTCCAGTGGAAGAAATACTTTGCACGGTTGATGGTAGCACTGAAAGAGAAAGATCATGACGATAATGAGCTATGGCAGAAGCGGTGGAAATCAGTGCAAAGTGAAGAAGAAGAGAATCTGAATCTTTCATCTCTTTTCGACTCATTGCTGGAAATGAATGTCACAACAGAAGAAAGGGGTTGCTAGAGATGTGCGGATAAAATTGTAAATATGTTTTTCACTTGTTGCATACTGATGGGCAAGTGCATAGCTATGTACATAGCTAGTGGGTGGTGGCTTTGAGTTATGGACACTCTCATAAGAACTCTATATTGATGTAGATATCTTCTTGAGATTGTAGATACTTTTGCAGGGACTCCCAGGATATGATGATAGAGCAGTGTGGGTGCATCAAACACTCCAAAGCATTTGGTGTGGGATGACATGTCTTTCATTGTTGTCCTGTATTATGTTTATCTTGCCATGAGTGGTTCCTGATTGTAAGACAGGTGAGTATTCATATCATGGGTTGTGGGCTTCATGAATGTGCGGTCATGTGTGGCAATCAAGCACCCAAGTTTTTGCTTGAAGGTTGTGAATAAGGATGTGCTTAAAGCCTAAGGTTTGGGATTAATGGACCTAAGGTTAAGAAAACCTTTGAGAGGGGTAAAAAACCGTGGGATGACGTGTAAAAAAAAGAAGAAGAAGGTAAGCCATGCATGCAAACTGGCTACGTGATGATCTAGATTAAAAAAGCACGTACAGAGAAAGGCGACGAAAAGATGGTCTTGGAAGGAGAAGGGCGTCTCTACTTCACGTGGGCGGAGAGCTTCTTGAAGGGAGAGGGTGAGTTGATTGCTTGGGGGATGGGAGCTTTTGGAGGTGGTCTTGACTATGGAGGCTGAATCAGTACCTTGGATGCGAGAAGGCCATAGGCAAGCTACTCGATAAGGCAGTGCAAGCAATTGGCTATCAGGGAGTTATGGCACTGTGTGAGCTTGTGAGAGATGGGCTGATGGATCGGGCTGGAGAGGCCTGGACGATCGTGGGCGACAGAGAGGGTGAGCTCTATGAGCAAGAGAGCGGCTAAGGAGAGAAGCTGGGTGCTGGGATCTTGCTGGGGTCGCCGGCTGTGACTCTTGTTGGAGGCTGGTGGAAAGAAGGGCCGTTTCTCGGAAGCTATGGAATTTCTACAGTAGGAGGTGGCTTGATAGAGGACTATGCTTGCTGGGAAGATCTTAGACGACGGAAGTCCATGAGCTCCATGAGCTTTGTGATGACGAGTGAAGCTGCGTTGCTGGTTATCTTCATGTGAAGGAGACGGGAGGAATTACGTGAGCTCTGCTGGAGGCGTCGACTGAGGTTCTTTGGGGTGATATGGGTGCGGGATGGACGTTGGAGTTTTTCTTGACGAGAGGCCGTAGCTTTGTTGGAGGGAGTCAATTGCTCTTGTGATAGCTATTGGAGGGAGCACTTGTGAAGGAGGGAGCGGTTTGATGGCGAGGGCATCGCTATGAAGAAGGCGTGGAGAACCTTGGGTGATGCGAGTCCATGAGTCCGTGAGAAGGCGAGACAAGTGACAGAGATGCTTCTTGAAGGATGGGCTTGGGTGACAGAATTGTGGATCTGATAGACTATAAAGGTATGTATAGCTCTACTGTGTTTTTTGCATCCATTGTACAGTTGACCAACGAGCCATATGTACCACCGCCGTACAACAGTCCGCACCCTACCCGTACAGTCTGCATAGTACGGACTGCCGCACTGTTTTTGTCCGAACATCCGGGCTGCATCACAGACCTATTTGGCGTATTATTGCCACCTTATTGCAGCCTCTTCACAGCCTGTCCCTCGTCCATTTTCTACTCTCCCCTTGCTCCAGGTTACTTCTCCTTTTCATTTGTGGATCTTTCTGCTAAGAAGGCATATCATTTCTTGCTTCCACACCCTTGGATTCAGTATTATGGTAATCACTTTTGGCATTTGAATAAGTCCCTTTATTGGTGGAGAACTTCTCTTCGGCGCATTTGGTTGGGGCTTTACCGGTGGGATCTTCTTGGCCTCCACGCGCATTGCTTCCTCCACTTGTCCCACTTGCTCTCATGCAAGGGTGACGGTCTTACATCTGTTTTAGACCTGTCCTTTAAAAATCATAGGTTTGTACAATGGAAAGCCACCTTCTTTGCTTGGGAGATAATTGAGTAAGATAAAATGTAACAAAGGGGTTAGTCTAGTTAGCTTATTATGGCTTTGCGGCTAGTACTATGTACTCTATGCTACTTAAGAGTTGCCACGTGGCAGTTTGGGGGAACTACCCCATATTGTAAAACAGCTTCCCTTAACCCTATAAAAGGCCTGGGCTGTCTCATTAGTACTCAGCTTTTGATATAGACATTGTTATAATGCCAAATCGCATCTGTATAGAGCTCTTGGCTCAAGCTGAAATTCAATAAGGAACTAACCTTGACTGTCCTTGTGCAGCCCCTCACAAGTCACTGTTGGAAGTCCAGCCCCATGCATCAGCCCAAAAGCATAAATTTTTCACCAACTCTGCCAAATGTGCCTGCAAAACACTTGCAAATTGGCCAAAAGCCCCAAATCCTGCAAAATGAGTGTCCAAGACCAAAAGCCCTAAATTGCAGGGGGAAATTGAGCTAAAATTGGGGCAAATTCAAGAAAAGCCCCAAATTTTGCAAAATGCTCAAATCTTCTTGAATCCTCCTGCAAAGAAAACCTGTGCACCACGGAACCTGCAAAACGCAGACAAAAGCAGCTGTGGGCTGCTGCAGGTACACTTGTACGGCGAGGTACCTGTATGGACAAGCTGGCTGTACAATATCATCTCATGGCTTGTGGAAAGGAAAGTGTATAACCCCAATCATCCACAATTGCCACTGTATTAGAAACTCCGAGTCGGTGTAAAACATACGCCTTGTGAGGCTGCAAGTGAGCCAAAGGAGCAGACTCCAGTGAAGACTCTACAATTGAAGTGTGTGACCAAGATCTGGAGGTCTACTAGACCAGTGGAGATAATCCAGAAGCTACTGCCAGTCCTGAATCAGTTTGAGAAGAGAATGGACAGCCAGCCACACACACTTTTTTTTAATTATAGTGAAATACCAGCCACACACACACACACACACTTTTTTTTTTTTTTTGTGAGAAGAAATATTTTATTTCTGTAAAATAATTACATTCTTAGTTACTTCAAAAGTGGAGTAACTACTACTCAACTGAAAATCTCAGTGTAAGCTGTATGTACATCATGATCAATCAAATGAGTCTGAAAGCAATCATAAAACGATTGGTGCAGAGATCGTTTGAAAAAAACAAAAGATGGAAAAGTAGGATTACCAAAAACTCTATGATTGTGGTCCATCCATAGAGTCCACAGTGCCTAGTAGCGCACCCAAACAAAAAATAAATCAAAACCCTGTCTAGTTGGATGAAAACCAAACAACCAGAAGAACCTGCCAAATGTGATAGTAGGAAATCGCACTCGAAGCCCCTGTCGGATCACACACACACACACAAAGTGTGCATATGTAGAGAAGACTACCTATCAATGGACCTACCTTCAGGATAAGCCAAGCGTGCACTTGTATTTTGGATAGATTATCGCGCTTACTTGTCTTACAATGATGTTTTTCGATGCTGTAATTGCATGCTCCCTATGTGTGGACTGCTGTTTGTAATATAAAGCTATGTAGATTTCACCCCAAAAAATGTCTGTGCACACGGGCGCACACACACACAAACACACATGTGCGTGTTCCCTTTCTCTCTTTTCACCCTGTTGAGTGTGGCATAACATCTTAAAGCATAAAGTTCGTCCTATTGATTTGATTGTGGTCAGAAGATCTAACCTTTTGAGAATGCTTACGTTATACGTACAACAAAGCAGAAATAGGATTACATTTCTCTAAGCATATGACTCATGTGTTTGTTTCTCTCTTTTTTTCCATGTGGCCAGACTTCAACCAGTCCACGTCACCGATGTTGCAGCAGCTTTTGTAACAGCTGTCAAAGATGATGGCAGCAGCATGGGGAAAACCTATGATTTGGGAGGACCAGATGTTTTGACCATGAAAGATCTTGTATGTCTTAGTGGCTCTCCAATTTGCACATTAGTTGCTTGTGCTCGAACGCATTGCTTTGAAAGAATTGTGAGAAAATAATAAATTATCGTTGAATGTTCAGAGAGAGAGAGAGAGAGAGAGAGAGAGAGAGAGAGTCTATTAATTTCCATGGAAGAGCAACAGGTCTATAGGACAGCACAAAAGCCTCTTAGTACATCAGCTTGGGGAGGGCACATGGCAGCTCCCAAAGAGTGCAAAAGCAACTCTGTTTATTTGGAGTACCTACATAATAATCTAATAAAGCATAATCGGCCATACATCAGTTTAAGACTCAGTTTTTCGGTTCAGATTTAAATTCTCTGATAACTGCTATGCCTTCATGGTATACTGCCCATTTCCCATCTTTCCTCGCAGCCTTTACTTCGGCTAATTCTGCTGCTTTGTTCTTCAATTGAGCCTGTGTGAGCTCCATACCTTTGCTCCTTTCAACTTGGATGATTGGTGGAGAAGCTTGACCTTTAAGTTACGTGATTTGAGTGTGATGACAGCTTGTCCTCAAGAATGTTTGATATTAGTTGCTCCCTCTTCATCAGCATCGTAATCATCATCAGCCTTCCATTCAATGTTGGGCTTGGCTGCTTGACATGTGCTAAGGTTTCACTAAAGAGTCGTCCTCTTTGTACCAATTTTTGGGGAGCCCTCCTATTCGAATCTTCAAGGCATTTTCACATCTAGCTTTGTGTTCCTTGATCTCTTCTTGAAATATCAGTTTTATTTGCCTTTGTTACCAGTTGAGATCGTATCCTCATACACTTACTTGGGGGTCATCTTCTCCGGCCCGATCTTCACGATGAGACCAGCGATGCAGGCTAGATTGAGCAGGGGATACGCCTCACTGGCTCGGCTAGAGAGACAATGCTTCCACTCCCGCTTTCAGGACCCTCGGACCAAGGCTCTTCTCTTCGACTCCTTGGTCCGACCAGCCGGTATGTATGGCAGCCCTTGTTGGGGGCCTGACATGTCAGAGATAGAGTGGACACGGGTGGAGCCCTGCAGATCCTCATGCTCTCACGGATGATCCGGGGGAAACCGTCTGTACCACATCACATCATTTAGGCTGAGTTTGGTGCTTCTCCACTCCAGCTAGATGCAACCTTTCAGACCATCACATATCTACACCGGGTTAGATCATATGGGGACTGCACATTAGGGAGACAGAGGTTGCCATGGTTGGCTCTCGATTCCTCCATGAGGTTGGCAGTAGAGGGAGACGAGTGATGTTGGTATGCACGGACTCACAGATGGTTTGTGAGACTAGGGTTCCACATCGATAGGATACCTTCTTTTCAGTACAATTTAGATGCCCCTCCGGTACTCCCACCCATCATCCCGATCGGGCCACAGACCAACCAGGTCATTCGAGAGGATCTCCTGCAGCTACATACCTTTAGGACCTTGGTTGGAGTTGAGGGAGCTTCGAGTGAAGCTGAGTTTCTACAAAGATTACTGTCTTCGTATTTCGGAGGAGGGATTCATCACACCACTGGGGTACACTGAGCTTCATATGCCTCATTCACTACGGATCTCCATCGGACAGTTTCGGGTATCATCACACCGCCTCCGCATAGAGAGCGGCAGAGTAGAGGGGATTCCTAGGGAGCATCGCTTATGCATATTGTGCGACTGTCAGGACGTTGAGTCAGAGGAGCATTTTATTTGCAAGTGCCCAATGTACTACGAGATCTGAGGTCGCTACCATTGCCTCTTTAGAGACAACTCCTGGCTCGTTTCCAGATTCCTCGCCTACCGAGATCAAAGATGCCTCGCGGCCTTCATTCACGAGGGGGTCCGACACAGAGAGTACTCACTCAGGCGATGGCCACATCATCCGACACCTCTTAGAGCAGGATCACAGAGTTCTTCCCATCGAGTGACATTGATCGTCCAATCTCTAGCCGCAGACGTGGCAGAGATCCCTACCCGACGATCGCAGCACGACACACGAGACATCGAGGGGACACACAGATCACTCTGGGGGACCTCTCGTCATTGTTTAGACCTGGGATACGTCCCACGAGAGTCACGGTGGCTCTGGTCTTGCGTCGAGTCTCGTCCAGGAGACCGAGACGCACGGCACCCCTTGATGGGCGCCAGCATCCCATCGCCGGCTATGCACCAGCCAGGGCGACATGACATACGGAGGAGTCCGCTCCACTCCAGTCCTTTCCTTTTCATTGTTACATCTAGATGTATTTGATTATGTATGATCAAACTTAGGATTCAGCACGGGTGATGATGCTCATTTCAGTAGCTCCACCCTTACTGTGATTTGTATCAGGTTTTCTTTCAGTCTCATAGACCCATCGGTCTTCCGAAGACTCTAATTAAATTTCTTTCTTTCTTTCAACCTCCACAATGACTTTCATCTTAAAGAGAGAAAGAAAGAAAGAAAGTTGTATTAACGTCTTCAAGAGGCCTCGCGGGCCTATGAGACAAAGTACAGTCAGCATAATAACTCATACACACCACCATGGCCTGAAGCAAAGGACTTGCTAAGGCCATTGCTGAGTGCTAAGCTAAGCTAATGATCTCAAAAACCCTCAAAACTCCAAGTCACACTCTCTGGAACTCTCAAGAGACTCTAGTAGGTATTGCAAAAGCTCCGAGGATATATCCAGGAGTCGTGGTATCTCTCCGATAGGAAGCAAAGATGTCATGTATCTATAGCTGCTTTCTCCTATCATGGTGGGGGGCGTGGTCTCTGGGATCTCTGTATCTGATGGGTTTCATTGGTTTGATCTCCTCCAGCTCGGCAGGCGACATCAAAATGCTGGAGGAATCAGGTTGGATTGACCCTACTATTGTATTTGGGAAGTTTAATTTTTCCTGGGGGATGCTTGCCTTGATTGGTATTGTTGTTGCAGCCAAAACTGTTGCGATGATTAAAGAAATTATTCCCATCTACTCTGAGTCTAAGTGGCGGAGATTCGAGAGGCTACATATTATCATGGGGTCCAGGATGATCAGGGGTAAATCGTCGATTCCTCACCAAATCATACAGGCTGAGTTCACTATGACACCATTGCAGATTGATGCCATCTTCTGGACAGTGATATATCTACACAGGGTATATGGGCCTTATCCTGATGGAGATTACTGAGATTGGTAGTAGAGTCATCCAGACGACTAGGTGAGAGTGCGATCAGCATAGCTTGGTATGCACGTATCTCCGAATAATTTCGGTCTCACAGCATTCACATGGACCATCTCCCCCCTTTCAGTATAGTCTAGACTCCCCATCCCTCGAGATCCCACGAGATGAGATCAACAGCATCATATGGTTGGACTTACTCCATAGTTATATACATCACGGACTTGGGAGGGGACCAAGAGTTCCCTACCAAGTTCCAGTTTTACCGCGACCACTTCCTGAGAGTATCATATGATGGGACTGATCATCAGGCCCCAGTATCTAGAGGACAGGCGAGTTACCCATGCACTGAGGATTGCCATAGGGCATATGCAAGTCTCGTCTCACGAGGTGAGGATCGAGGCAGGGAGGGCCACGGGCACGCCTAGAGAGCACTGGATTTCTAGGTTATGGACACTAGTAGCAGTGGACCCTGCTTACTATGAGATCCAAGGACGCGCACTACTACTAGGAGGGGCACAAATTCGATCCACTCTCCCGATTGATCCACTTCCGCAATCAGGTGTGTGTTGGTCGTGTGAGTCGTGTCCTAGCTGTGTGTCATCGTGAAGCTAGATCACGCGAAAACTGTCTCGAGATATGTATATGTATGTACTATCTCCACTAGCTCCCCTCGATATGTGAAGCTATGCTGCCGGAGTACTACTGCACGTGAGGTGTTGAAAATCATGACCTTGGTCTTGCCAAGGTTAACCGTCAGGTCTCTCTCTTTGCATAACACCTCTAGAGCCTCAAGATGCCATTGTAAGCCTGCTGTAGAGGAGGAGATGAGAACCATGTCATCTGCATACAGTAGGATCTGTATCATCAAGTCCGCAAGTAGGGATCCCTCTCCTCCTAGGCGGTCAATGAATGTTGTGATCTCGTCACTATAAAGCCCAAAGAGGCTTGGAGAGAGTGGGCATCCTTGCTTCACCCCAATCGTGCTCTCAACCCAATCTACCAAACCTCCAGGTGCATGTACTCGCCTGCTGAGAGACTCATATAGGGTCATTACACTCCAGATCATGACTTCTAGTATCTGCATCTCCTGAAGTCTCCATATCAGTCAGGCTCGTGGGACTGTCAAAAGCCTTCCGAAAGTCTACGAAGCAACCATACACTTTCTGGGATGTGGACCTTGCCTCTTCAATGACTGCTCGTAAGGTGAAATGTGATCAAGGGTGGAGTGCTGCCGTTGGAAACATTGCTCGACCCATTGCTCGTTGCCCATGTACCTCAGTATAGGAGCTGATCTCTCACTGTAACATCGATCCATATATCTTGGCCAGTGTATGACGTATCATGAGCGTGCGGTAATTTCCCATATCCATTGGGTCTCTTGCTTTGTGTATCAGCACAATGGTAGTGGTGCTCCAAGCAGAAAGAAAGCCAAGATATACCGCATGATTAAGCATCTGTCCTAGGATCTCATGCCCATGTGCAAAGTATTCCGTCCTCAATCCCTCATGATCCGTGGCTTTCGGTTGTGGAGCCGGTGTAGCGCAGCTCGTACATTCTGTGCAGTTAACAAGGAGAACGTGGTGGGCTTGGGTAAGGAAGACAAGTCTAGCGGTGATTGCTTGGGGCATCGTAGAGCGGGGTTGCATATGTGTGCCAAACCCTTGGATCGGTAATAGGAATGGGTGACTTACCCCCAGAAAGGAGCCCCCATCCAAAGGTGAAAATATCTAATCACCTCATCCACCTGATGTGAGAGGAAAGATCGTCTCTTCTAGCGAGTCACTCGACGTAACATGTGCTGTGCCTCAATCCTCGTAAGGCGTCCTTGTAAGGCGCCCCAGGGCTTGCTCCTATATGAGATGGGATCTCATCTCTCGGCACTCATCATCGAACCACGGATTTTGGGGCATCTTCCCCGCTGGGGAGCGTAATGTAGATCAGGTCTTGGGGAAGAATTTAACTGTGGCATCCTAAACCACTGTTACCAGAGTGTTTGAGGCATGGGAGGTCTTGCATAGTCTCCAAGAGAGTTTGGCAGCTCATGGGATAGGTGACTCATGTACATTGTATCAAGGGCATGGTCAAAGTGCACCTGGACCCGAGTGGAGGCTAGTGGGCTCTGTCCGATGGCCAGCATGGGGACTGAGACCAGATAGGAGTGGTCAGCGCCTAGTGGGGGGGTGGGCACAGTGAGATCATGTATATGTGACACAAAGGTTGGGGATCCCAATAGGTAATCCACTGTACTCGATCCTCCTCCATGTGGGAATCAGGTGAGCTCCCCTGACAACAGGCATTTGAGAAGACCGTTGTATATAATCAGATTGTGGACTGCTCCCATATCCAGTAGATGTCAGCTGTATGCAGTAACGTTTGGTGCATCATCTGAATGTCTTGCTATTCCAAGCTCTATCAGGTCTATCTCCGGCACTCTTAGGTGATTGCTGTCAACCGAAAAATTCCCACTTTCAAAGCCAATACTTAGTGGCTTGAAGCTGCACTTCAAAGCTGTCCCTTGCTGGGAAGTGTAGCACACTCAGAATGTCTGCCCAAACTAGCCAATGCTTGGCTCAACAATGCATATACCCCACTGAAATTACCTCTATTTGTCCAAAACAGCAAATGGAAGAACTCCATGGGCTGTTTATGCACTCGGGGGTGCAAAAAACAAGCTGTCCCTTCACAAAGCTGCTTGAAACAGATTCAAAACAGCAAGTAGACAACTCCAGAAGCACAAAAACAGTCCCAAATGATTTGAACAGCTGGTAAACAGGAAAAAATTCCCAAATTTCACCTCGAAACATGTGCTGCTTGTGAAAAACAGGTACCTCTGCTTAGAAATTCGTGCTGCAGCAAAAACAACATTAGGAAGTGGTCGCCCAGTGCTGTAGCAGCTCCAAAAGCTCTTAGAAAGAAGTGACTGGGGCAGCAAATGTAGCAAAATAGATCTGACAACCAGCAGCTGTTTTGTTTTAAAAACTGCTTCAAAATGCACCAAATCTGCTCCAGATCAAGTCACCTTGTTGTAGAAGCTGTTCAGGAAGTGAGAAACTGTAAAAGAACAGTTTGACCTGTTCTGGGATCGACAAAACCAGTTCAGAAATACCAAAACTTATTTCGCCTGCTTAGAAACGTACTCCAAAATGCTGCAACAGGGCTGGAAACTGATGGTGCCTGCTGTGGACAGCAAAAAACAGGTTCAAACAGGGCAAAAACAAGTGGAGACCGGCATAGAAATGGGCTCAAAAGAAAACAAATCAGCTCCAGAGTCAATTGCCTAACGTTGGAGCAGTATGTGGAGCTCTCATGTTGAAAAAGTGGCGGCTGACAGCAAAAACAAACTGATTTCATACTTTCTTTGAGACAAAAATGCTCCATGGGTGCCGGGGAGGTGCTAGGGAGTAAGGGAAACCTAGCTTTAATACCAAATGCTGGTAATGGAAGCAAGTGTGCAAGGTAACATGAAGCTGAAAATGGAATTGCAGCAACAAGAATGAAAGAGAACACTAGGGTAGTCATAGAGACCAAACCCTAGGTTGGACCCTAAGTAGGGTCAAAACATGTGTAGTTAACTAATGTTGGGGGGAAAAGACCTTATAAAGGGAAAAATTGCCCCATGGTTGTTCAATTTCCTTTGGGCCGGTTCGGACGGCCAGGGCATAGGTTGCTTGGTAGATTGTGATCATGCCGCCGCAGGCTTACCTGGGCATCATCGATCTGGAGATGCAGAGCAACAGATCGCCCCGGTTCTGAAGAGTGTACGGCGAAGCTCTTATATTGGAGCTCAACCAAGCTTTCTTTAGCAGGCAGAGCTCTAGTAGCCAACTGGGTTCTCTTAGCCATGGCCTAGTACATAGCCTCTTGCTGGTGTTTTCATAGGGGATGCATGGGTTAGCTCAAGCGCCTAGTGCGCAATTTCCTTTGGGCTGAGTTCGGATGGCACGAGGAACACCAGGGCCCGGGTTGCTTGGTAGAATGTGAGCAGGGCCCTTTTGGGCAAGTTAGTGTTTCATGGCTTTACCTCAGGTGCAAAGCCTTGGAAGCTCCTCTTGTAGAGGGGGCTTCTCAAGAACACCCCACACACATGTGATTAGTGGCAGCAATCTTACCATTGGCTTTTTTCAGAGGCTCCTCTCACGGGGAAGGGATCCCTACTGATGAGGAGCCTTTCCAGGATATGGTAGAGATTGGCAGGAGGACTTGTACGGGCCCCTCCCCGCTGCAAGAGGAGTTTGAGCACCACCACTCATTTGGCACCCATAGGCTCGAGATCACGGCGGCTGTGTGCTCGGGTAGCAAACACATATAGGTTGTACTGAGTGGGATAGCGGGTTGGCCAGTTCTTTCGGGACCTCCCACCTGGACCCAAAGATGAGACACAAGGCTCTCTCCCACATTAGAGGAGCCGGACTTCGGATGAGAGAGATAGACGCAGCCATACTAGAGCTATGGAGGGAAGCCTTGCAGACCTGGGCACACGGTTGTTGATTGGGCCAGTTCTTTAGGACGGGTTTCTGATGAGGTAAGGTAAGCAGTCGAGTCAGCTTCTTCAGGGTGGGGACTAGGGGACTATGACAGGGGAGGACCCAGAAATGGAAGGAAGCATAGATTCACTTGACTGGTAGCTAATTAGGGTAGTTGGCCAATTAGGCAAGGCTTGGTTTATAGATCCTCCCAGCATTTCGGACCAGGAGGTCCCCCCCTGGCAACTCTAGTTGTGGGAGGGTCGGCCCCTTTTGGAGGTGCAGTGGGATCCAAGAAAGTTGTTCTGGCCATCCCGGGAAGGCCATACAGAGAGAGGGGAGGAGGTTTCCTTCTTCTCCTACACGACCCGGATAGGATGGCGACTATAGATGGAGGCATCATCTTGGACCCCTTCAGGGGGAAACATTGGGTAGTACAACAAGTATCTCAGGAGGTTCACTCACATTTCTAGATGAGGCTCTGGTCCACTCTGCAACCATGGAAGATCTCGCACTTCTTTTGGTTGATAGCCCCATAGGCCCTTGGCTGGAGTAGATGTGAGTGGATGAGCGGTATCATTGCTGCTTGGATGGTTTGTTGGAGATGATCCTACACTGCCTTTGGAGCTCCTTGAGCGCCCATAGGATCTGGCTAGGATCCCTCCAGATCGTAGCCCAGATGTAGAATCTTCACCGGGGCTCCATAGGGCATGACGGCCTTGTTGACATGGGAGGTTATGCCTTCCACATTGATGAGGTCTCCCTAGCTTACAGAATACACAGGCAATGCATACATCGGATCAAACTACATGACGCGACCCCGCCAGCCCAACACCTGCCTCTCTTGGCTCCAGACGATGGTGTGTGGGAGACAGTAGCCAGCATCATGGCGTGGAACATCTGGGTTGCACGTTGCATCCTACTGATGGGGGGACATCAGGTTCCACCGACAGCCACTCTGGTTGCTATTTGGCAAGATATCATCTATACTCTGTGCGCCACCTAGGAGTATAGGCCATTGGACTCTACATCGACCACCGAAAGGCGGGAGTGTTTGTGCAATGCATGGCATGCAAGAGTTTTCTACATTCATGCCGCGAGAGATTCGCTACTTGTATAGTCCTCCCCCTGGTTGTTAGCCCCTATCCATGAGACACCCTAGGTAGTGAGTTGGGTTCTCGGGAGGCAGGATGACCTTTGCCAGGCTTGAGGGGGTTTCTTCTTTTCTGGTCGGCACCTTCAGGACAGCCGACTTGTATGGTTTCTGTGTTTCCAAGCATTAATAGAAAGTCCCTTTTTTCTGTCTTAAAAAAAGAGAAGAAGCCTTTTTACTACCTTGATAGAGATGATGTCCTCCAAACTCTCAAAATCTACCAGGATGAGGACTTTCTAATCCATGCTCTGTCCATAGAACTGGAACATAGTTCTGCTGATGTTTGATCTCCTCGATGCCCATGAATGTCGTCTTTGTGGGGTTGAAGTTGAAACTGGGCCAATTGGGTGGCCATCTTCCCATGGAGCTTCTTGAAGTGCAGGCAATCTTGCTTGAGATGACGGTGCACATGACAATAGTAGCATTTGTTTTCCTTGTTATAACTGGCCCAAGTCTTGACATCTAGGAATTTGCCATGGATATTGCTGCCCTTTGTGGTCTTACCAGACTATTATCTATTACCAGATTTCTTCCCACCATCGGAATTGTTGTCTGAGGAGAAGATGGAATCTTGGTACTTCTTATGGAGTGTCTACTTGGGTCCTTGTTGACCCTTGCTCATGAGCTCAAAATTATGCACAAGCTCATACCTTGGGGATGGAAATTGCACACATACCACTCAATTTCAGTCTGCAGCCTGTTGGAAGTATAGGGTCGATGCTCCATGTGTAAGCCCAAATGGGGAGATCTTAGGGGCTTGATACCTCAGGATGCATCAGTAGGGGGATGGGCTGAGACTGTTATGTGGGCAGCAAGATGGACAGCCATGTGGGCAGCAAGATGGCTGCCACATGGAGAGCAGACAGAAATCCTCTTTGGTATTATTTTTGGGCAACCACACGAGCCACTCACACCAGCACAATGGGCTGGCATAGGGGCACAAAGCTGCTGCAGTGCGCAGCAAGGAAAGGACCAGCAACAGGGCTGCCAGCAGAGATAGAACACCTAGTCGGCAGAAGCAGGTCTATACAGCAGCTACAGCAGTACGACAGGCTGTACAAGAGGTGCTGGAGCAGTACTGGTACAGCAGGACTGCTCCGATCAAGCAAAAAGAAGCAGGTGCAGGGCCAGCAAAGGGCACCTGCTAGAGCGCTATAGGGTTGACTGGAAGCACCGCTAGTCAGCAGTTTGCTTTTGTCTTTCAGGTCGGCTGGAGCAGGGGGCTGCAATTCGGCCAGATCTGGTTGGCCAAATCTGGGGTCTGGTCGGCTGATTCAAGAGGGCATTCAGCCCTATATATTTCAGGGGTTCCATCCATCAATCGAGTACTTAGCCTTCAGATAATTCTGGAGCAGTGAAGAGCAATAGAGCCCCTAGAGATCACCATCTTGACAGAGAGTTCTTGCAGGAGCCTAAGTCCTTAACATCTACAGAAGACCTAGGTGCAGACCTACGCCTATAAGAGAGGATAAGGACTGCGAAGGGGAGCTTTGTCTGTAGTTTCTATGAGAGCATTTCTTTGCAGGAGTGCTCAGCCTTGAGCAGCTACTGAAGCCTACATGGAGGCACGTGGCAGAACAGAGAGAGTCTACCTGAGAGGGTGCAGTGAAGAGAGGTACCTGACCTCGGTGACTGTTTGCTGAAGGTGTTGGTAGTTTATTGGCAGTTTTTGTACTTATACCTACCTTGATATGTATTCTTTTTTGGTTGTACATCTGCGTACTCTTTCTCTTCAAGTTCTGAAAATGTTCTTTGTCCATCTCTTCTCCTAATTCTGCATTTAGATGTCTTGTTTGCAAGGGCATTCATCTACACATTGCGCTAGCTTGCTACATTCTAGACAAATGTACGTCTGTTTTCCAACACAGCCCATTAAGAAATTTCATGGTTTTGTCCTGCTTCTCTTTAGTAATGGGATGGTCACCTATGTGAATTGTTTGGCATAATGGTTGACCGATTGGGAGGGCCCTTGGGAAAGCTTGAAGAATTGAAAATCTAGGTGTTGTGATTGTAGGGATCATGTCCTGATGTCCCTCTGGATTGCCAGCCACTCGGGGCTGTTTGCATCATCGCATCATAATGATCCACCCACCACTTGTGCTACCATGTGACGGCTTCACCTAACTGATACATGGAGGCCAAAATACACACTTTGTTGTTCTTGCGGGGACTATCGATAAGTAACTTTAAATTTGATTGAGCCATGGGCCAATTTTGCAATTGTACCTTTGAAAATCTTATTTTTCCGGGAGGGAGCATTTTGGCCCATCTCCAGATTCTTTGATTCGTGAGGTTTGATGAGAGAGAGCAGTGTCTGATCCCGCTCTTTTTTGTGCTGCCCAAATGCGCTTTGCTTTGGCCTCTTAGACGACTTCCTTTGCTTCTTGGGTAGAGTATTTAGTGTTATTGCTGAGCCAAAAGGATGAATACAACTGTTGCCTTTATGCAGGAGAACAAGCTGAATAAAGGGAGTACCCTTCTTGTGAGGAGGGAGACGGAGGGAGGCTCTGTGTTTGCTATCCAGTGTGAAGGTCCCTTTTTAATTATTTAGGGCAGACCATAGTTTTTTCCATACGTTTCCATACGGCTTACCATAGGATATGGAAATATGGGAAAATGCCCCTGGCTGAACCATATGCGGCCCTAAAATTTTCTTACTTTCAAAACATAAGGTATAGGAAACTTTATAAACAAGTTCACTCTTCAAGTTCCAACTACCTATGCATTCCAAAAATATATCTTAAACCATAAACAGTTATAGAGTCTAGATTCACAAACTTTGAAAGACAGTAGACTTATCACTTCATGCATGATTCATCAGTTGTCAAATACATAAATGATCAAGGATAGAAGAGTCATGAGACTTAAATCTTTTTTCAAAAGTCCAGGAAAACCTTCCGAGTTCCAACTTTGAACTTTCAAGCATTAAAGCTGAAAACTCTAAAAACCTAGGCCAAAAGAAACGAGACTGCAAAAAAGGAATGAGGCTAAAACAGTCAAAGACTCTAGCTTCAGTGTGCTAGCTCTAGAGTCTCAATGGTCAACTTCTTCCTCTTCCTCTCCCTCACCATCATCATCATAAAAAATTCCCCAACCCAAAAAAAAAGAGAGGCTCTAGTCACGTTTTCATGCATCTTTTTTTCAGACACTTGCAAAGGTTTGGTATCTATACCATACACGAATGGAAAAAACTCGGGGGGCAGATCTATCGTTAAGTGTGTGGCCAATTTTGCCACAGAATGGCCCAACTTACTTCAGATCTGACATCTGCCACATGGCAGCCCGACTGTACTGCTAACCTGTTGACGTTACCTGTACTTCCACTGCATGTGCCCTGTGCTTGGTATCTGTTGTCCCGTACCTATCCAGTTGTACCAGCCTGTGGGTGATGTTGTAGGCTGTACAACCTGTATGGATGCTATCCTGCATCTCTTGCTGTCCTGGGCTGCAGGGGTGCTACAGAGCTTCAAGTAAGGCAGCCATGCCATGGGCTTGCAAATGCCCATGACACATGAGCTGTCTTTTGAATATGGACATATTTTTTTAGAGATAATCCTTGGATTTGATCTCTTTCTTCCAAAGCTTGTCTAGTAAAGTTTGTGTAAAAAGATCTATAATGGCCACCTCTGTGGTCAAATGATCGATTTAATGTATGTATGTATGCATGTAGAGAGAGAGAGAGAGAGAGAGAGAGAGAGAGAGCGTGTTGTTGACTATTTTGTTTTAAAACAATGCTCCTATAGGTCCTTTTGATGTTTGAAACTATTCGGGAGCATCCTCGAACATTTTATATGCCTATTGGTGTAGCAAAGGTAAAGCTATATGCCTTTCTGTTGTGATGAGTATTTCTTCTACTAATGGATTTAGAAAATTTCAAAACAATTGAAAGTGGTTGGTTGGTGCTATCAAAGTTCTGCTAAAATATACTTCAATTTTTTATTATATGATCTTTTGAATACTTGGTGTTAGGCAGCTACGAATATAAAGAACTTTGGATCTAGTTTAAAGAACTTTCTTTTGGCCTAAGCTTAAAGTTGACGTCGAACGTTCTGTTCGAAAACCATGCCAACTTAACAAAGCTAAGCGCTTGAGGTGTGGTGGCTTGTTGCATCATTTGGAGATATGTAAAAAGAAATGGCAGAGTATTTCCATGGACTTACAAAGTAAGATTACCACCAACCTTTCATGGTTATGATGGATTCAGATGATGATTGATTGACTCACCAAATTGTCAGTCATTCTTATTTACAAGAGAATATTTCAGTCACTCAACTTTCCCACCTGTTCATGGAAAATTTGTTTAGCTTATATTGCTTGCCAGCGAAATAGTTATTGGCATAGATGCTAATTTACTGGGCATTCTTGGACAGGTGTGTTCAAGAGATTGGACACTCAGCTCAATATGAGTTTGGTAGAGCCGTATGAGTAGTTGGCTTACAAGATGTCAAGGTTGGTATTGCAGCTGATTGGTCGAAACAGCAACAAGATATGTTGTAGTTTGCAAGGGAGAGCATAAAGACTGCTCAAGATTTTGCACGGCTTTATGCTAATCAGAAGATATGTTGGAGTTTGCAAGGAAGAGCATAAAGAGGCTCAAGATACAGCACAGGTTTATGCTAATCAGAAGCAGTCACCTCAAGTTCTCTCGGAAAGGCCACTGACTTTGCTATGATCCCTAAAGATTCTTTAGTTATGTGAACTGGTCAGGTCTCTTAAATATCTTCACACTTTTGTGCTCTTTTCTTGATCCTTAAAAAGATCAATGAAGTGGCCTACGAGTTGCATTTACCTAATGTTTGGTACACCCAGTCTTTCATGTTAGTAGACTTAAAGAGAATTGTATGCATGAAATAATCTAGTCTTTGAGGATGAACTCATACAACGTAAGGATCTAACCACCTATATGCTCTATAAACTAGATTGTCTTCTAGATTCTAGGGATAGACAACTTAGGAGCATGATTGTTCTAGACTAAAGGTGAAGTAGAGGGATCACTGAGAAGAGGATAGTACTTGGAAAAGTACTGATTTTGTGTAGCGCCGATTCCCAAAGTTTATGTTTGAGTGGTGCTTTGAAAAAGGAGGGAGAACGTTTGGACATAACATGGCTAGTATTATGGAGGTCAGGTTCACCTAGGGTCATGTAACCTAACCCTGGGAGAATTAGGACATGACGTTGATAGTATGGATAGAGCAACAAGGAAACTGCCTTTATAGCGTCAAGGATATGTCATGTTTCATATAGAACTTGAGCATATGCACACTTCAACTTCTCATAAACTAGAATCTCCGAAAACTCTAAAGCAAGAAGGCAATCTTCTCGTCAAATCACACATCACCACCCATGGATCTGCCTATGATCTAGGGGTCAGCTAATGGCTCTACAGTTGGGTAGCCAGATAAAACACTCGGTCGGATTAACTGCAGCTGGCTGATTTGGAAGTTGCTATTATACTCCTCCAGATTTTTTCCCATCATGACTTTAAAGAAATTTCAAACTTATTAGGCTCCTTTGAGGATGAGTTTGGGAATGTTCCTGGATTCATCTAGGTATATGCTTCTGCCGTATTAGCGGACGTGCAAATTTTACCTTGTGAAGTTTTCGTCCAAGTTGCAGCTTGCTGGTATTGCGATAATTCTTTCTATCTTAAATGGTGTTGTGTTGCCCTATCAGCTAGATTTAGATGCTCGTTTGGGAGAGACTAAAGTGAAATCGTTTAGACTTCACAAGTAGCTGTAGCTTGAATGAAGAGATTTTGGACTACTTTTTTATTAGCCTTCTCCTTTAGCGCTAGCCTTCGTCATGGCTGAGTTTGCCCTTCACCTCTGGAGTGCCGACAGAAACGCAATATGAAGACTTTGTCTAAATGGATGCTCAATTATGTGTGCGTGTGTGGATTTGTATGTGTGAGAGCATATTTTTATACTATGGTCTACACCCATTGTTGGGTGTTGATGACGTTAGTGGGGATGTCATAGTAGCTAGTCCCTGTTTGCGTGATGGAGTTTATGGTTTTCAATCTTATGAGTGACTATCGTGAGATTGAAATTGCACTATGTTGTGTTTTAAGAGGATGAGTTTGGCAATCTAGGTATAGGCTCCTTTGAGGACTTCTTTGTGAACTTTGAACTCTGCCCAAGAAAGAGGTGCTTCCATCGTCCTCTAAGTCTTGGCACCAGATACTTCGTGGAAGTAAGCCTTCACAGAAGTAACACTATGAACTTCCGGATAGTTCATCAAGATTAAGTATGCCTCCCACTTAGGCTTCTTTCCCTTCAAAGGAATTATGAGAAAACAGTGGATGTCCATGTGGCACAGCAGGCATTGCAATCTGCTGTAGATGATGCTGCTACTGTTGCAGATAAGCAAGCATCTGGCTCATGCAGCTTAGCTGAGCTGAGCCATGAGAGGGAAGCTGAATCCACAACTTTGTCACGAGAGGGCGCTAGGAGCTAAGGGTAAATAGCTCCCAAAGGATCAGCAAGTGCTCTTATCAAGTGTTTACGGTATCTGGCATTTGGGTCAGGGCAAGGATCTTCCCTGGACTTCTTCCAGACCTGCAAGGTCCCTGAAAATGTGCCGCACACTTGATTAGGTTGTTTGAAGCAGCTTTGTTTTCAGCGCCCTGTTTTTAATTTAGCTTTATTTTCTTTGAAAGAAGTTGTGGTTGGCTTTAAGTGGCTCCCCATCTGTCTTTAACACGTTAATTTTGTTGGGAACGATGTCAGCATGGTAGCCCCTTCCTCATCGTTTTTTTTTCTTTGAAAAGCTATCTGTCATCTCTTTCTAGGTAAATTGGCAAAGGTTCTGCATGAGTGTATACATTTAGAGATGGCTAAATTCCAGAGGCTATGCTGGACATAGTTTATCTAACACTAGTTGTCCCAGGTTCTGGTATGGGCAACAGTATTATTTGAGAGCAATAACTGATGGACATTTACCAGCTGGGGTGCTGAAACCTCAGTGGTACAAAGTAGAGGCCTGTATATTTCATATTGTGATAATTGAGCTTATGGTTCTTTGTAGATGATTGCATTACCGAGAGACTTACTGTTCAAAAAACTCCGGTTGCCAATTTCTTCCCCCCCTACTTATAGTGCCGACTACATCGACATCCTTGAAATTGACCATGTCGTTTCCCCAGGCGGTAAGAACTCGATCCATGTATTTTCCTGCACTGCTCTGAATGATTTTTGGTTTAAGGTATCTCATTCTCTTCATTTGTTGTGCAGCCTTGACCTTCAAGGAATTGGGCATTGTTCCCCGCAAGTTACAGGGAGTTGCAATAGAGCATCTCTATGCATATCGCACGGGTGGTCCATCGGTTGGTGCAACAGTCGGTGAACATATATCTGGTGCAGGATTTTGAATACTGAAGATTCGTTCAGAAGCTGTACAACATGTTTATTGAACACAAATAACTGCCTTTGGATTATATTCTTGTCAAGAATTGCTGTAGATCATATACCAACAAGGGTGTGGCCTCCGTACTTGAACATTTATCCAGTTCGCTCTTGGAATTTATCCACAGAGAAATTTCCCTTCCAAACAGAGAAATAAATATGGTACTCTACCATGAGGCGGATCTTTCTTACTAGATTAGCCCTTGGGCATGAATCGAAAGGCTTATTTTGGCAAGCATCTTACCGTAGACCATATACAAGAAAGCAGACCACAATACCAGAACATTCACCCAGTGGGTATTTGAAATTCATGCAGGAAGAACTTTCCCGAACCATTATGTATGCCTTTAGGCATTTGTCAAACGTTCAGTTTTTGGAAATGTCTTGTCATGAAAATCAAGTAAAACAAATTTTAAATACTTGAAACATGTATATAAGAACAGATGCTATAGGAAGCATCCTTCACCATTTTTATGTGGCTATGCATTGGATATCCAGCACTCCTAAATAGGGTGCACGGATTGTAGCCTAATGGTTCACATCCTTTGGGTACCTTAACACGTGACATGGCCATGGACTTGTTGACCATCTAGGTTGTTGCAACCTCTCCACCAGCGGTTTGGGCTCTAGTGTAGACTTTGGCATGCTTGACTACATAAATTTATTATGTCTAATCAATGGTTGCTAGCTTAATCTTGAGTTCTTACTCAGTTCCTATAATTTAAGGATGACGTCTAGCTTAGTTCTTGTCTGATTTCTATCCCACTTCAAATCATCTTAAGAACTAAATAAGGGGTCAAGGTTGGTTGAGGGGGATGGTGTTAACCTACCATAATGAGGTTAGGGGCAATCTACAAGTTCACCATCTACTATATGGACAACAACTACTCTTATTTGAAACAGGGCAGCTATACAAGGGTCATGCCTCTTGGAACCCATCTACTATGGGAACAGGCAGCTTGCAATACATAGGTAGGATTTGGAGCCGAACTTCATGCAAAGATGGAGAACCAAGCATTACAGCCATGAGGACTATTATGTTGGACACGTATTGCAAACATGTTCTTGTAGTTGCTCCACAGATTGCTCTAGCTTGATAGCAACTTATATCAATTCTTTTGGAGTGTATTAACAATTTCACATTATTGCAAACATTTTCTTGTAGTTGCGCCACAGATTGCTCTAGCTTGATAGGAACTTATATCCAATCTTTTTGAGTGTATTAACAATCTCACATTCCTCACCACCTCTGTTAGTAGGTATGCCTTGATCCAACATTGTGTTTTGCTTTTAGAGGGAGATTTGTAGTTCGCTGCCGCAGGCTGACTCTTGGGTTAGTAAGAGGGGCTTCAACATGGTAGAACAGCCTATTGATAAGAGGGGGCAAAGGCAAGGAGCGTCGGTCCTTTCGAGAAAGCTACATGGGAAGAATCTATTTTGAGAACCAAAGGAAGAAACTAATTTGAGATGAGTTTTAGGTAGTGCCTTATGTCTTTGAGCTCCTAGTTTAATAGGAGACTCAAGGTGACCATCCATGCCAAGATTGATAGTTTCTACATTGATAATTAGACCTTGGATAGAGGAAGTTGCCCTTCCATATTAGGAGGTACCACAACATTTGACCATTTTCCCATTGTCCTCTCCATTAGGGACTTGGTATGGAGTTTTGAAATCCACTTTTAGGGTTGGAGGGATTTTTGAAATCCACTTTTTTGATTGGGAAGGATCTTTGAAATCCATTTTTTAAGTTTGGAGGAATTTTCAAAATCCATTATTTTAATTTGAATAAGATATAAAAGTCCCAATTTGATGAAATAAGAGATAAGGGTCCAAATTAATGAAATATGCGTTGAATATTAGCAACATTAATTTGGATTAAATCAAATTCTATTAATCTTAATCTAGCTTGTTCAAACATCATTTTTCTACAAAGAAAGCTTAGGGTAGAAGTAAATTTGTTCATATTGGTAATAAGTAAAGCTTGCAAAAGTATCCTTATTTCACTTTTGATTAGTTAAAATTCTAGATCCACCCAAGAATTTTTATCCACATGCTTCTTTTCCTTCAATAATCTTATTGTACAATATTTGAAGGAGTCGTCCAAGGTGTTCCCATATCTCATGGTGTGCCCATTAAACTAAGACAACCTTCCATTGTGACTTCCAATGTCTCCTTAATGTCACATTTTTCATTCTTAGGGATATTATTAAATCCTTTCTTAAGCAGCTCCTTATCTATCACCTCATTCACAATGGATATATCAAGAGTCTTTTCATGCACACCATTTATTAAGAATTGCTAATATGTGTATGGTCAATATATTCCCAATTTTCTTAACTTTATAAGCTTTATGATCCTCTTATGTTTATAAGCACACACTCTCTTTTCATGCACACCATTTATTAATAATTGTTAATACAAGTTAGGGGCTTTATTGAATCCCCCTGACACCAATAAATGCTAATATTTAATCTATGGGCTTTATTAAACCCCTCCTTATACTTTGGGTTTTAATTGTATTATTTAAATGTAATTCATTATTCTTTTACCACTAACCTTTTCCCCCCGTGCTCCCCTTTTTCCACGACTGTTCTTTCTCTCTCATAACATGTGCCTTTATTGGCTAAGAGATTAGTTGTCTTGATAATCCTCTCAATATATAAAAGACCTATTGATAGCACACTTAGGGGAAAAATGGACTTTATAGGATCTTTGGCAAAGTTTGTAACAGCTAGCAGGACCAATTCCCATAGTGAAAAATGATGGAAGCTTGGATGGGGAGACACACTAAAGTATAAGAAAAGCATGAAAGGTAGCATTTAGGGGTAACTAGGGTCAGGAAGTTGTAAGATTGTTAACCACATGATCAGAGTAGTAGAGTTGTGGCCTTGCATCCAAAAAATTCCATATATTGTTATTAAAAAGGAGATTGAAAATTTTAAATTAAATGTCATGTTGATTTCATGAATATAACTAGCTTTCTTGTTTTCATTCTTAAACTCCTTGGATAACCTCATAAAATTCCTAAGGAAAATCCATGTCAATAATAAATGAGCCAATAAGGTCATGTCTCATAAATCCCGAATCTTATTATTGTTCAATATCGGTTTTGTCTCAAGAACTCTTTTTTGGAAAAAGGGGTTTGTATATATGGGGATTCTAGCTCTCTGAAAAGGAGCTAGGCAAGTAAGATCAATAAAGAGATATTGACATCACAAGAAGACAAGACATGCACATGTTTTCAAGATCAAGGATATAAATGTATAGCTAGTCAAAGATACCTTGAAGAAATATAAGTGATTTGGGTATGAATAACTTGCAAAGTATTGCAATTCATAAAAGAAAAACATTATTGGAAAATCACTAGACTCTATTGTCTAGTGAAGTACTGAGTAAGTAGTCAATACAAAGAAGGAAATGTCCAATGAATGAATGCACATTTTCTTCATTGATTAGAGGTAGAGATAGAGGAACCTTGGGAAAAGGCAAAGGGAAACAAAATGATAAGATCGCTAGAAAGTGACTAATAGACCACATTGGTAACAACCATCAACATAATATACCACATCCGTAACAACCATCAAGAGGTAATTTAAACTAGACCTTGACAACCATTCAATGCAACAACAGAATGTTGATAAAGAGAAAGAACAATAAGCCACTCACTAAAATGCAACAAAAGAGAAACATTTATCAACACACTATTGGGAGGAATCAAATAATTGTAACCAAATAGATTACCAATAAAGCTCAGAAGAGGTACGACATCATATGAGGCCCTCATTGGTCGCATACCAAATTATCAACCATCTAAGAATATTTGAAAGCATACCATATGCTGTAGTCATCATCATCACTGATTAAAAGAAAAAGAAAATACATCTTGTTAGGCTATAATGAGCACAGTAAATCGTATAGGTTGTATGCTCCAACTACTCAAAAGTTGCACCATAATGAGCATAGTGATTCATACAGGTTGCATAATGAGCATACTAAATCCTACATCTTGTATAATGACCATAGTAGATCCTATAGGTTGTATGCTCCAACCACTCAAAAGTTGATTATTATCCAAATCTCATATTCGATAAAGATTTGAAATGGAAGAGTCCAATGGTTGGACAAGAATTGTTGTGGCATCTAACTCTAAAGCACTAGAGAAAGAAGAAACATATGTCAAATTTCTCACAAATGAGAGACCAACCGATCCAATAGAGAAACACAAAGGATTGCTTATGCAAAAAAGAGAAAGTAATACCAAGTAACTATGCCCTTATTAAAATCATCATGAGACCAAAGATGGCATCTTCTACATTCTTGCGATACCACCACCAACTCTAAAGATATACATGATAGCACATACTCTTCCAAATTTGGGAATAGGCAATGAAGATGCTTGGGAAGAAAACATGGTCAATATTGTTTCATATGTCAAGGAATGGGATTTGTGTATGGATCTTTTATGAGAAGTGACATAAAGATCCATTCACCAAGAATCGGTCAAAATGGCAAAGAAGCCATTAAATTTTGTACATTATTATCTAGTAGGCTACACCATCACTTATAGGTAGCAAGTACTTTGTTGCATTTATAGATGAATGATATGATGCAAACTCAAGTCATGACAATTTTGTTTTGGGAAGCATGGCCTCTGGTTTTTCTTGATCAATTAATCATGCATAGATGCTTTACACAATGCTAAGGAATCATGGACTAGACATAACCTAGTGCCCAACATCATAGATCAACGTGCACTCATGTTCACAAGAGAAAGAGAGGTATGTTTAATGCCAAAAGCAAAAAGTGCATTATGGTTGGGTATACAATTGCTCTATTGGATCTATTGTCTCCAAAGCTGAGGTTGGATGCACAAAATACTGTTTGTTTGTATGAATTGAGTACTTTTTCAACTATTTCTTCAATTGTCTTTTTTGTGAAATTCTGTGTTGCGATCCTCATCTGCTTCATAACACTTTTTGAGTTCCAAAACACTTTGTTGCTCATACATACACATAACCCATTATCGGTGTAACAACCCTATTAACAAGCTTATATCTCTACAATTCACATCCTTTCCCTCACTTGGGTTAAGCCCATCACATGGCCTTATTTAGGATATGGCCATCCCATGTCCTATTACGAACCATCCTTTTCTTATAGCCATTGCATGTAGTCTCATGGAGTATGCCTTTGTAATGGCCTAAGTTATCTTAAATATTGCTCTTCTCATTCTCTTTATCTAAATAGAGCATAGAAGATTTTGTGGGCTCATCCTTCAAGGTATGGCCAATGTGCCTAACTGCATTGTGGTCAATATATCCTTTAGCTACTACATTATGGCTCTAGCCTTCTCATAGGCTATGTGTGTCTTCAAGTGTCCATCATGGCACTTCATGGACATAATCTTATGTCCATCACATATGGATGTCTCATGGCATGCTACAACATCTATTTTGCATATAGTCTATAAAACCTTGCCATACCAACAACTCAACAGATTGTTGGTGATTAATGGATTGCTTGCTAATACTTGAATTGCATTAGTCTTGACCCATGGTCAAGATTTAACAATGAATTCCAAGTAAGTGGGTACCTTTAGCCCTTATTATGGTTGACATATGGTTATAATAACCATGCACATAACATTAATCCTTATGGGGGTTTGGGTTTGTTTAAATGTAACACAAAGTATTTGTAGAGATTGACCTTGAATCCCTTGATTAGATTATTGTTGCTACCCCATTCCTCTTTATGTACATTCCATGATCTAGCTTATCTTCATAAACCATTGTTGTATGAATATGTGTTAATCTTGTTCTACCAATATTCTTGTGTCAATCTTATGAATATGTGTCAATGTTGATGTGGCAAGCTCATAGGGCTTTCTTGAGACCATATAAAGCTTTCTCCAACATACCAAAGAGTTAGATATCTTTGGCATTAAACCTCATGGTTGCCTCATGTTATTCTCTTCTTGCAATAAGAAGACAAACTTAACATTCATTTGATACAAGTGAAGTCCCATATTGCAAGCAAGAGAGATTATCATTCAGATGGCCTTCATGCTAACAACCCATGGAAAGGGTTTTTCAAAATCTATCCTATCTTTTTGCAATCAATCTAAATGTCTTGACTTTCATGGACCTAATCCTTGGCTTTGTAGACCCATTTTTTACCAATGAAATTCTTTCCCTTCCATGGTTCCACCAACTTACAAAGCATTATTCTTCAAAAATCCCATTACACACTTCCTTCATGGCGTGTGCCCATTCCTTGGACTATAGTATCTCTTGGAATGTAACAAGCTCCTTGACTTGTAATACACAACATATGTAGGTTGCTTGTTGTCATCCACTAATATTTTTGGCCCATTTTAGCATTGGTTTAGACATAGAGGTTTCTTGGTCATGTTGATCATGAGATCCATTTTAGTATTAGTTTGGACATAAAGGCTTCCTGGTCATGTTGATCATGAGAACCATCATATGATTAAGTGTTCTGCCTGGGGAATGCTCTTGCATTTTGTGACTGCTTTTACTAATTCTAAGTGGCAAGTCATCAAATATTCCTCATTCTATGGATATTCACAACTATGCATTTATATCCTTGTCCTCAACCAAACATCAATCTATCCCTTTTTGGAGCTCTTCATAGCCTTCTAAATTGTGAAAAACCCTTACAATTGAGCAACATGCTTCCTTAAAATATATCCTCACTCACTCGATCAACAGTCATTCTTTCAAATTACAATGTCAGGTGTACAAAGATTAAAGCCTAAATGACCTTACTTTAAAGACTTCTAGATGGGTTTACAATGGTAATCCAATTTAATATCCCACATGGAGTCAACAGGGTCTAGTTCTTCCAAAGATGCCTTCTCGTGCACTCTCAAATATCCGATGGTCTGTCAACGGGTTGAGATACATATGGACCTAATCAACTCTATCACTCATGGTAGAATAAGCAATCATTTGAGAACCTCAATTGATTTTGAAAGGTGCTTCTAAAGATTTGGTAGAGGATGATGGGTTGGATGGTTTGAAAGTTTGAATATGATTCCTAAGTGATCTTATCTCTTGGCCAAGTGTTTTGACTCTAGGAAGTTCTGGAGGTTGGGAAGCTATTGCCCCAAACTACCTATGTATGGCGGTCAGAAAACAAAACTTGTTTAGCTAAAATCAACTAGCTCCTAAGCCTCATCATCAAACCCTACTTATCCTGGGAGCCATCATTGGCTGGTGCAAAACAAGAGCATGGAAAGGAGCCATTGGAAGAGATGGAGGGATCCAAGGTAGAAGTTTGGGAAAAGGGTTTGGATTCTATCCCCAAAGTGAGAGAGGTTTTGTTACCACAGAGGTTGAGCTATTAAGGTTGCCTCTAGGTTGTCTTAAAATAGGTGTAGCTATAGCTTGGTTTTTGAAGTCTTGAAATACAATAGACAAACAACTGAGTAGTCCATTCAGACTTGGCATCCTTTCTAGTTAATTCATATAATGGAGCTACAATCTTGGAAAAATCTTTGATAAAGCACCTATAAAAATTTATGAAGCCCATAAATAAATGTAATTGAGTCTCATTCGTTTTTTGAATAGCATGAATTTTACCTGGTTCGGTTTTGATACCATCCTGTGAAATCTCATGCCCGAGAAAAATACCAACTTGGACATAGAAAACACTCTTGGCTCAATTGAAGGAAATTCCTACTTGCCTGCATCTCTGAAACACTTTCTCTAGAAAGCAAAGATGATCTTTATCTATAGAATAGACACAAAAATCATCCAAATAAATGGCTATAAATTCACTTAGATGGTCTCTAAAAGTTTCCCACATGAACTTCTGAAATGTGGATGGTGCATTTCTCAAACCAAAAGGCATCACCTGGGTTGCATAAGTACCCCATTTTGTAATAAATGCAATCTGAGATTGATCCTTTAGAGCTATAATAATTTGATTGTAGCCACTATAACCATCCATATCTGAATACATTTCATTTCCTATTGTAATTGGATCTAGAATTCCATCTGTAAAGCGTATTGGAAATGGATCAGGAACAATCTAAGCATTCAATTTTTGGTAATCCACGCATACTTGGAGTTTACCGTTTTTCTTTGGCACTACCACAATGGGAAACAACATAGATGAATCTTTCCCAAAGAAGTTGATCTAATTTAGCTTTCATTTGTTTGGCATAATTAGGATTCATTCTATACCTTTGTTGCCGAATAGGTTTGGCATCTGGTACCAATGGGAATCTATGTTGGCACAACTCAAGGAAATCCATGAAGATCAGTGTAATTCTAAGAAAATACATCCTTGTACCTGGTAAAAAGCTCCTTGATTACTTGTAGTTGCTCGGTAGAAAGATTGGCACTTACCACTACTATTATAGGCTTCTCTTCTATGCCAAGATTAAATTCTTGAGTTGGTTCAAGAATTGACTGCTCAGTTCCAAGGTGTGTAATGATGACTGGTGTCTCATCCAATTCTCTTTCTGCCTTCAATATCTTTAGTGAAGTTTCTAAAAAATAAATCCTTCTGTTTTGCAATTTGCTTGGTCTTCAACTTCTGCTTTATCTTTGCAGCCACGTGGAAAATATCAATTTCACCGACATGAAGAATCTGCAATTCCATTAAGTGTGATCCCACATCTTGGGGAAATGCATCTTCAACTTCCAAATCCTTAGGCCGATAACTACTCAGTACTGTTTGAGGATTCGTGGGAATGTACGCATCTTTATCAGTGCGAAGGTCATCCTAATAGAATAGGATAGGCATTTGCTCCATGGCAATCATAATAAAACTCACAGTGTAGTAAATGCCTCTTATAGAGATAACATCATGTAGAATACCTTTAGGATCAACTGATCATTGATCTGCCATTTGTACTCTAAATGGAGATGGCTTGAATGCTTTAAACTTAAGATGTTTCACAATATGTTCAAAAATAATATTAACTCTTGGACCACCATCTATGATCACACCTACTATAGTCTGCTACCTTACGTTAATAGGAATAACCAGCACTTCTTCATCCACAATAGGAGTGTCAATGGCAGGCATAGTAGCCAAAGAATCGATCTTCTTTGGTTGCTCTTCAGATTCCTTGATTTGTTGAGTGAAGAATTCTCAACAATACGAGCTATCCGTATCAATTCAACAAATGTAAGGATGATTTTTGAGTGACTTTCATACCCTTAAATTTCTCGTGCTTGGGCTAGCTCTGCACTAGAACATAATGGAGTACTTGGCTCCTATTTCATACTTTGTTCTTTATATTTTGAAGACTCACCTAGTTTAGTGGTAAGTGGGTTAAAATGCTCGAAAGGCATCTCAACTCTGCTAGTGCCTTGCCCTTTAACTCTTTGGCAATTTTAGAAGCTATCTCCTTTTGTGCCTTCCAATTAACATCTTTGTCAGATGCACCACTATCTGCAGAGGTTGCGTTGGCTAGACCCTTTGACCTACTGGGCCACTTGGTCTTCCACTATGCTTGGTAGCTCGATAAGAACTGATTAGCATTCTTGATCCACTTCCTTTCTTTCCACATTCATTTTAAGAAACTTCAGATGGTCAGCCAAAATTGGATAATTAGAATGAATATGATTCTCTCCACAGTAAAAACATCGAATCTTTGAAGGGTCTGTGCTCAGGACGTGGTGGTTTGCCACTAGCAGGCTGAGAATCAGTTGTCACCTGGTTCATAGGTACTTAGTGATTTTTACCATTGAATCACTCTTGAATCAACAATCCGAATCATCATGTCCAAACTTAGTGCAAGTGTTGCAATACTTGGTTTTGCAATCTTCTTGTAAATGTCCATTCCTGGAACACTTGTTGCACCATTTCTCATTCTGATCCTTTTCCATAGCTTGGACTTGAGCTTATCTTTCTTTGCTAGCATTTCTTTAGTGTCACTATCTGCATCCTTCTTCTTTGTCTCGCCCTTAAGGCCTTCACTTTTCTCTAGAGCGACAACTCGGTCAAGTAACTCCTCATATGTCTTAGTTAGATTGACTATTTTTGGCTTTTGCAAGTCCACTTGAGTGCATCCCATAATTAACCACGCTCTCATGGACGTATCATCTGGCACGGTTGTCAACTAATGTATCAAGGCTCGCATCCATAGCACAAAATCTTGGACAGACTCCCTCTTATTCTGTTTCAATTCACTCAACTTGGTGCGAACATCTTCTCCATTAATCCCCTGTCTGAATCTATGCAAGAACACTTTAGACATAGCATATCAATCATGGAATACCCCATTGGGAATTGGTTTAACCATCTCTGTGCATTTTTTATCAAAGTAAATGGAAAATATTCCATTATTTCTTCATCTATTTTTGGCACCGTTTATATGACATACCCGTAGAAAACTTTGAAGATGCCTACATGAGTATTCATCATTAGTATCCTTGATATTATGAAAATTTACCTTGACCTTTGAAAGAGCCCTGGATGTCCCTAGTCCCTCTCCCAAGTCTTCCACTTGGTCAACTGTAGATATCGGGTATGCATGACATCCACTCAGATTAATAGGGTCTCTAGACCTCCATCTATCATACACCTTATGTTTGTTGATGGCCAAGTGAGGGATACACTTGACTGTATATGCCTTATGTCCATAGAAAGAGGTGCTCAGGAAAATTGTCTTAGTTGCTCTATATTCATCCCTTTAGGTGCTCGATGGTGTCTACCTCCATCAGAAGCACACTTTTTGTCATTTATGTGGTTTCTTTGACCATGTGTTGCATGTCTTCTTCGATCATGCCTCTCTCGAAGGTGTTTTTCCAAGGGAATAGCCAAGTAACAAAGAATTCTTTCTTTTCGTTCATTGTCATAATCCTCATGTTCATGCTATGGATCAATGTATGAAATGGCTAGCTGTTCTAGGTCCAAACTCTCTATAGACGAGTGACCCCTTGGGGTAGTAAGGCCGAGTCTCTCTCCTCGTACCTATGCTCATGTTGGACAATTGATGCTTCTGCCTACACCTCCTTCAAGAACCCAGTTGTGGCTTTGAGACTGCACCACTTCTCATGGTTGGAGGTAGCTGATTTCTTTGACTCATTAATTCTTCACACCTAGCCATGTCTTTGTCTTCTTTCCAAGCATGTATCAGACATTGGCTAAGTCATGAATTAACCAATTAGTGGTGTGAGTACCTTTTGTAGTCCACACTCTAGTATTCAAACACAACACCAGACTATGCCAATCGTCTGTGGTTACTCTAAGATACTTCTTGTATTAGCTCACGACACCAAGAAATTGCTTCAAATTGTTGCTGGTCAGCATGAACCTCTCTCAATGACTGTCCACTTTATCCTAGGCTTGCTATACTCAATCAACTCAATTCCCCAAAATAACAACACATCAACTCACAAATTCAATTGACCCTTCCCTAGCAGGATTGCCAAATGTTGACGCTCTGGTTTGCTCACCCTCCAGCCGCTAACTCACAAGTGCTCGATGTGCGTTGCTCGTGTACCATGAGCCCAACTATGCAATGCTCAAACAAAGATGCTCACTCTTGCAATCCTTGAGAAACTATGTTCGTGAGTGCTCGATCGTGTCAAATAGATGCCAATGGAATAACTCGGAGGCTGAGCTCAACTGTTCACTCAGTAGCATAATGCTATCCTAGCAAGCCAGGTGAAAGAGAGTGTGAACCCCACAACCTTACTCTTCCCTCTTCTCCCTGTTACAATGCTTCTTCTACACTATTGTAGAACTGGCTTCTAAAACTAATGCACTCGATTTGGGGAACTGTTACTCACTATTGGTCTATTGCCCTTAGTTTATGGTTGCCCCTACTTCAGATGCATGATCACTGCTTCTCGTTGCCGATGCTTGCCATTTAGAAGTTAACAAAGAAGTTGCCTAATCACCAACCTCTCGCACCTATGGTGGTAAGTTTTCATGTTGCCCTAACATGAGGGCCAACACAATGGAATTGTACCAATGGAGGATATGATGGTAGAATTGGGATTTCTATAGACATAAGCATAGAAAAATGAGGAAATGGTGTAAGTGAATCATTTTGTGGAATAATTTTTTGATGAAACACTACCGCTTGTATTGTCAGCTGATTGGAGTGGAGCGGCACATTACTCAAGCCAACAGTGATAGCGCTCATCACACACAGACATCCATTCAAGTCCTTTTTTCTATCTTGTGGTCACCAAAGTGTTATTTGGGCTTTTACCACGCAAACAAAGTTATGCCATTGTCGGTGCATCAAATCATTTTAAAACTTGAAAATGCATTATGAAGTAGATGAGGACCACGACTCACAAAAAAGTTAAGTAGAGGAAATAGTACAAAAAAGTACTAAATTTGCACAAATGAACAATACTCTATGCATTCTATTTTAGATTCAAATACAACTGATCCAACAAAGCAAGTGTATGACTTTGAGGTGACAGATTGTCAACTATAACAGTTACGAGTATGAATCGTGAATGACCTTAGAATCTAGCAACATGATCCTTTTAAAGATATTCTCTCACTCACCCAATGGTCATTCTTTCAAATTAGAATGCTGGGCATACAAAGATTGAAGCTAAATATCCGATCGTCTATTGATGGGTCAAGATGTGTACGGACCTAGTCAACAAAACTCATAAAAGCTATTGAGACACACCTTAGTTGAGGGATAGAAGAGAAGCATTTGTTAACGCTGCACTAATTAGGAGCCAAGGCTTTTGGAGACGTCAAAAAGCCTAGCTTGCCAATGAATAGAATTATGAGAAGTGGGAACTATAATTTGATTATTTGCATAATGGATTACGAAGGGAAAGCTATAATTGTACAAAAGCCTTAGACCATGAAGTAAGAATAGGACGCTTTGTTGAGGAGAGCTAGATCTTGGAAACTAAGTTTCTCTAGTTTGGTTATAATGGAACTAAATTTACCAAGTAGAAGTACATAGTAAGCAAATTCACCTAGTTTGATTTCATGATAATTATGTTGGAAAATTAGAGATCAAGACAACTAACTCTTCTCAATGAACAATCACACAAATTATCATGTATAGTATAGAGACCCACGAGATGCTGACTCAAGGAAACATTTGTATTACTAAATTAAAGACTCCAAAATTGACAAGACATCTTTTCATCCATATGAGGCTTTTTGTAGCTTTACAAGAATTATAAAATATCCAAAGACACGTGACAAGACACTAAAACTTGACTGAGAAAGCTTAGTGACCATGAGTTGTAGCTTCAATAAAGGTAACTACTTGAAGATTGTCTCCCAACTAGGTTGCATGCTATCACCAAGAAGTAGATCCTCCTCTAACTCTCATAGAGCCACTCCCTACCATGTGGGGAGGAGAAGAGATATCTATTGGAGAGAAAGTTTATAAACGAGCCTTGATGTTACATTTGCATGGCCACCTAACATGTGGCAAGGCTTCTAGCACCATGGACCAAGAGAACCCCTTATGAGGGTTTACACCAAAGAACTAAGGGAGAGCCAATATTAGCACAAGGAAAAGGTAATCGTATAGATGACAATGCTGTTATCTACACAAGATAAAAAGCTAAACACTAGGTTAAATGATCTGCCACAAAGGGAGAGAATTACCAAAATGAAATTACAAACACAATTAAAAAATGAAAAAGGCACAATCATCTTCAAGGTTGATAATTTGTTGGATGAGCAGATAGAGCACCTAAGATCTATGGCTGAGAGCTTGTCCTAAGTAAAATGGAGGAGATTTGAAATAGTTTATATCAAAGGATAAGACAAGAAGAGATAGCTATTGTTATACAAGACCACTTGACCGTAGGAGCTTATCAACCACATAGTACAATCCATCCCAATATATCTACTTCATAGTTTCATAGCTCACTAGCAAGACAAGAAATTTAGGATGTTCCTTGGCAATTTCCTCAAGGATACAATTATCTATGTGATTGACTTTGTTGAAAATTATTTTGACTATACAAAGTCAGCAAAGTTTTCACCTTGAGTGTCTTCATAATGTAGCCTTTGTACTCAATTCTTTGCTCTTCACATCATAGGCCCATCCATAGCAAAATTTGTCAATGTGGCCTTCGTCTTGCAGAATACTCACAAACCAACTTGTCTTACTACTATAATTCTTAACCTTGTTTTTATCTTTAATTGCATATGCTATATCCCCTCGATGCCAAAATGACTCAATTCTATAGTCCTCACTCATAAGTGTGGAAACAATATCCTGAAAGTCTAAGGAATTTGAATTTACCTTGAGAATAGTGACCAGTATAGAAACCATGGAGGAAGCCTCATGAGCAAAATATCTTTGCATCTTCTATCATCACTCCAAGTGTCTGCAACATCTTCATGAGTGATTGCATCCTATTGAGGTGAGTACCTAGTGACTCATTGTCATCCATGTGAAGCCCAAAAAATTCTCACTTGAGCACGACCTTTGAAAACTTCACCTTTGAGTTGCCTCCAATATAAACCAATTCGAGCTGAGGTTTTAGACACGTTTATGTGGGGGAAATAATACACCCCTAAGCTTGGATTTTTCACTAACATGAGTATTGGTTGGTTTCTTCTCAGACCCTGATGCCGCTCCCCAAAGCCCTATTTGCATGAGTAGAGATCTAACAAAGAGTGGCCACGAGGAAAAAAATTTGCCATCAATCTCAATGACTTTTGAGTCCCCTAGACCAAACTTGTCTGACTTTGGCCAAATATCCATTCTCTTTCTTATGGTTCCTCACTGAAAACACGCCACGAGCCCATAGGAAGGAAGATGCTCTAATACAACTGTTGAAAAATAAGAGATCAAGACAACTAACTCTTCTAACAGCTTGGAATGAATAGTCACATAAAATATCACATAGAGTATAGAGACCCAAGGAATGCCAACTCAAAGAAAGACTTGTATTACTAAATCAAAGACTACAAAACTAATAGGACAATTGCTCTTCCATATGAGGCTCTTGCAACTTTACAAGACTTAGAAAATATCCGAAGACACATAAACAAGACACTAAAACTCGACTAGAAAATCTTATAGACCATGAATGGAAGCCTCTCATAGATGAAGGTAACCGTTGGGGAAGGTCATCAACTAGTGAGCCCTCCTTGCTGCCAAGAGGGGGCTACATGCTATCACTAGGAGGTAGATTCTCCTTTGACTCTCATGGAGCCACCCCAAACTGTGCAAGGGAAGAGGTATTTGCTAGAGAGATATCACCTAGAAGAGCCTTAAAGTTGTAGTTTCATGGCTACCCGACATGTGGCAAAGCTTCAAGCACCATAGACCAAGAGACCCCTCCTATGAGGGTTTACACCAAAACACTCAAGAAAAGTCAACAAATTCATCTAGCTTGGTTACATGGTAATTTAGATTCATCTATTTTGATTATATAATAACCAAGTTTATTCTATTGAGGCCAATTTGTGGATCAACTAAGAGAGTGACAAGCTAGATCCCAACCAAGAATGCTCTATAAAATAAGGGCCATCCCATTTTAAGCACTCTAACCAATGCTAATGCACCCAGACGGTAGAGGGTAGACCTACAATCTTGTTCATCTTCCTTCCTTGCGGTTTTCTCTATGTGCAAAGGTTGCATTTAGAGCTAGTACAAGAAATCCTCATGCAACTAGAATGCTACTACCCTATTGAGACTTCCATTATGAATTGAGATCAAGCTAATGTTATTGTGATATTAGTTCTTGGAATTTCTCTTATTTGGCTTCCCTTGTGAATGCAACCACCATGTATCTGAGAGAAGGATAGCCATACTCATGATCATGATGAGATCTTAAGGTCCTTGAGGGGACGAATAAGAAATACGATGATCCTCTTCCACAACACCTTGATTGAGATCGAGGGATTTAAGTCAATCTATTGTTGGCAACTGAACAAAGTCCCCTCGAGGTGGGTAGCCCTTGATTTGGGACTGATATCTTGAGTCATCTCCAATTGTTATATTTTCTATATTATGGGGTTGTTTTCATTGTTGCAACTTAATTAAATTGTGACTTACTTCTTTATGAACTTTTGATATGGAACGAATCAAGATGTACTTCATGTTATGTGGTCAGAAGAAACAACAAAGCATAGTTTCATTGTGATGTTCTACACATGCATGGGCTATGAGATGCAACACATGGTCTATGTTATTAGCATGATTGAACATGTGAATATGATGCCACACATAAGTATGCTCACTTATGTTGTTGAGAAGTCATGGTCCTTATTATTTGATTCCATATTGCTAAAATATCGCACATGCATTTGTGTTATTCTTTTGAGAAGGGAAATCCCTCAAATAGGCAACTAAGCTGCTATGTGACACACATGGTAGGAAGACCTAGATCTAGTCCCCATGTACTTGTGACAAGTGTGTAACATGAATGTCTATCAAGTTATGTATCAAGGTCTCTATTAGTAAGTTTCCAAGATAGGTAGCTACATTGCTAAGAGGTACACATAGCAAGGCAACTCGCTATGAATGAACTATGTCCCCATTGGCCACTAGTTAAGTAACTACCATGGGTGAAGTTGTCATGATGATGTACTTCGTGTTCACCACTTGTATTGCTTGGTTCAATAAGGGTTCATGAAATCAAGTTATTTTGCATGATGAAGCATGATTTATGATTTATCTTAAATACATGGAGATAGAGTATGTTAGCATCGATCAAGATGTAAGTTATTAACTAGGGTTAGGGATTGGGAGCAATTCTAACTCTAGCTAGTAATAATTTGAAATGCATGATCTCTGGTTATTGATTATGTTGGGCATGGAAGGTTAAGTGGAGTGAGGATGACATATTTTTGAGTTAACAAAATATACATTGACTTTGTGTTGGAGCAATTTAGAATGCTAGATGCCATACTTGTGAGTACTTGCATCAAGAGCACAACAATTTCTACTCATGGCATATTGTTAAATTCATCTCATACTCAAGATTTTGATAGGTTTTCTTACTAAAGGGAGTTGGCGCCCCAGGATTATACATTGACTTTGTGTTAGAGCAATTCAGAATGCTAGATGGCATACTTGTGAGTACTCGCGTCAAGACCACAAATAACACACAAAAAATGGAAAATGCTCCATTCTTAGATCCTACATTGTATCAATAAGTAGTTAGTAAGCTGATCTACCTTGTGACTTTGACAAGGCTAGAAATTGCCTGCATAGTAGTAACCCTTGCGAGGCAATTTATAATGAATGTATATCTACCATGGGAAGTAGATTTTTAGATCTCATAGTGGGATAACAAACCATACGTTGTCATACTTCCAAGAAAACCAAGACATAGACCCACAATTGGTTGGGATGTGTGATGTAGATAAGGGGCGTGGCCCGAAGTAGTAGGTAGTTCATATTTAGATATGCCTTGATGCTTAATTCACATTGTGTATTGTGGTTGAGCAGAAAGTAAGAAACTATGGCTTTATCTATGGTAGAATGGTGTCCCAATGGTGTCGATCTCTCTCTTACCCAGTGTGTGCATGTGAGGCTCTTTGGCTGAGATGATTGTTAGAGGATCTTGGAGTAGTTTAAAACGATCCCACATTGAATATTTTTAAGACAATTAGAGTGCCATTGCAGTGGCTAGGAAGCATGAAATAGAAGCACATCGATGTCCACTACCATTTCATTGAACATCAATCGAAAAAAGGGTCCCTCCAGCTAGCCCACTTTTTCTATGAGGCTCATGTACGACATGTGTTCGCTGAAGTCCTACCTATTAACAGTTCAAATCTTATCTTTCTCTTTTTTAAGCAAAGACCATCCAACTATATGGGAACAAGGGAGACTTAAGGGATGAGTCATTGGAATGGTCCATCCATGTACACATGTTTGTAATGTTTGTATACATGGGTTATGGGTTGGGAGAATAGGGGATCCTTAGGAGATCTAAACTAGTGTGAAAAGTCCTTGTTGTCATGTCCTTGTTTTGCAATAAAGATGTATACATTTTGTATAATGTGTATGCCTCTTTCCTTCCATGTTTCAATTGCTCCCTCATTTCAATAAGGGGTTGAGGTTGATTTAAAACCTTACAACATGGGTTCTTGTTTGAATAGAAAGAAGAAACTATTGCATATTCACGTGTAAAGAAAGGACATCACAAAAGACCCATTGGCACACATCACGATAGGTATGGAATTGTGTTGTTAAGGTTAATGTTAATGCAATAGAATTGGTTTTTAGTTAGGAGATCTAAACTAGTGTGAAAAGTCCTTGTCATGTCCTTGTTTTGCATAAAGATGTATACATTTTGTATAATGTCTATGCCTCTTTCCTTCATGTTTCAATTGCTCCCTCATTTCAATAAGGGGTTGAGGTTGATTTAAAACCATATAACATGGGTTCTTGTTTGAAATACCTAAAAAGAAGAAGCCATTGCATACTCATGTGTAAAGAATAAACTTCACAAAAGACCACTTGGCACACAACACGATAAGTATGGAATTGTGTTATTAAGGTTAATGTTAATGCAATAGAATTGGTCTTTTAGCCTGCTAAAATAACATAAAGTTGCCATAGTTGGGGTGAAATCCTCTCGAGCAGATATGGTGGAAGCTTTTATCATAATGTAAAGTCCCATGAAGCCATTTTCAGAAGGAGAAAATGGTCCCTCCCTCACAACTCCCATTTATAGCTCCCATTTTTAAAAGTGAACAATGATTACTTTGGTAAGTCATCGTTACTCATTTTTTCACCAAAAGTGAATAATGATGACTCATAGGTACCAACTGAAAATCTATTTTAAGTTTAAGAGGTTCAATCTTCCATCTATAATATTACCCACGTTCCTTAAGCACTTCACATGGGGGAATGAACCGAAGTCAGACTATCTGGTCGGAAAGTTTATGGTAAACGACCTCGACATCTTGCCATTTACTAGGAAGGGTAACCCAAGGGGTGTTAGGGCGTGTGCACACAACCCCAAAAAGTGCCACTGGTTGCGCATCATTTGGTTCAAACATTTGGATAGTTTTGAGCTAACACAACTCTAGTGCGCCTTTGGTGCTTGAATTCGCACCTCGATCTTGGAGGGTACACATTTGAGCACTCGAACCATTTCCGGTCCGCCTGATCCCAACTTGCCATTTGCCTCTGACTCTACACACGCCAATGCTTTCAATGTTCCTCCCTAAGTGACAAGCTGCTCTACACCAGCCACCACCACTAAACAATGGGCATGTACAAAAACTCCGAGGCTGACACACAGAGCTCTATTGGAAATCTCCGCCAGAGGCAAGCACACAAAAACGCACCAAGGTTGTGCATGTTCGGGCCGGTGTGCACATGGCCGTGGGTAAGGGTGAGGCAAGAGAGGCGTTGATGAGTCAACATAGGCCTTGCCAAAAAGAAAGGGAAGTTTTAAGGTTAATCTCTAGAGGCTGAGCTTCCTATCCCTGAAGATCGTGCTCATTCTCCATCGAGCTTAGCTCTTTTTCTGCGGCTCCTCGATCACATCCATCCCATCATTCAAGATCTTGCAGCTCGGTGAGGAAGCTCAAATCTGAGAGAAAGCGAGCGAGATCGAGTTCCAATCGGAAAAACAATATCCAGAGTGTGAGATAGAGAGAGCGAGCGAAAACCAAAGGTTTGAGAGCGAGCGGGAGAGAGATCCAAGTGGAAAAGTATCGCGAGAGAGCCAGAGCGAAAAGGCTCGCATCGAATTTTGGAAAAGTGTCGCGAGAGAGAAAGAGAGAGAGAGAGAGCGAGATTGTTTGGCACAGCAAGAATCAGTAGATTTTGGAATCCCATCAATATTGTTTGGCACAGCAAGAATCAGTAGATTTTGGGACACCACGACGTTAGTATCCAACCAAGCCGCAGCTCTCCATCCGATCGATTCGCATTTCAATCGAAGCTCGGATGCCATGGGAACCGCCACGACCACAGTTTCTCCTCTAGCCAAGTATAAGCTCGTATTTCTCGGCGATCAATCTGTCGGAAAAACCAGCATCATCACCAGATTTATGTACGACAAATTTGATAACACTTACCAGGTACAGTCTGTCGGTTTGGCGGCCTTGCAATTCTTGAGTAAACATGATCTAGAGTCGCGCTGCATGATTTCCAACGCTGAAACGAACAGATCTAAGCAGTCTACGTGAGTCGAGGGGAGATCCGTCTTTTCCGCCTTCTCTACTCTCTTTGTGGTTGTTGGGAAACCTGAGGCCATGAAGTGCTTGGATTTCCAGTAGTACATTTCTAAACCGATTAACAGCCTGATTGGTGCGTTTTATGTCGTTAGCTACTTGCGATCAACCTTTACTATCCGATCTGCTTCCTTAGGCTAGTGCTCCTATCCGCGCCATATAAATGTTCGCTTTAATAACTCAAGCTACCTGGAGCAACGATCTCCATGACATTTTGTACGTCTTGCTGTAAACATCAATGTGGAGCCATGGTATGCTCGTGAGGAATTCCTTAGATTTGACAAAATGACACACTTCCCTTATTGAATCTTCCTTCTCCACTTGCTTTCTGGCCGTCACTCTAGAAAGCTAGGATGTGCACGGCATGAGTTTGCCGCTTATGCTTTTGTTCTGGTCATTCTGAGTCCTCTCATGCAAAATGAGTGGATCCGAATTAGCACATCGCCGTGCCGGTCTAGATGGTGCAATGCAGCATAGGAGACGGGGAGACTTGTGTTCTTAACTAAATGATGCTTGTTCTATAATTTGTAAGATTGGATATAGTCTATATTTTTCTGTCATCTTAGCGGACATGCAGTTCTTTACGATCTTTTGTCCAAGTGGTGGCCAGCTGCTGTGCTTCAATGATTTATCTTTTGAGGGTGAGTATGCCCCAGCAGCTACCTTATGCTTGTTATATAAGAATTTTAATTTGTAAGATTGGATATATTCTAGTCTTATGAAGGTATATTCTTAAGAATTGATGTTTGATTTTTGTGAAAGTTCAAGCATTGGACCTTAGTTGAGTGAAATGCAGCAACGTATGTGTTGCAATGATTTATGCATCATTCCTTGCCATAAACAACCATTTAATATGACCGGTATGGTTTGTCACCTCATTTGGACGTTTAGCTGTTGAGTCTTTGCAATGAGAAGAAGTGAGAGGAAAAGTGTACACATAGTACACTCAGCAGAGTATGATGATCTGAGTAGTCGAATTAGGGTTAGTCACAGGTCAGAGATAAAAACGACTCCAGAAGTGTGAAGGATTTACAAGAGCACATGATAACTATAGTAACTGTCTTTAACAGCGCAGAGGATGTTGACCCTAAATAGTGGGTGAACAATGTACTATTCCTCTCATTGTTTGCAAATCCTATTACGATTTCTGATATGATCTGCTTAGAGGGTTTACCAAAAGGTCCCAATTTTTGGACCTATGGGCTGCCTATGAGATGTAGGATTACTAAGGTCTTGTCTTAGCTTTCAAAGCTAGGGACATACCTCTTCCTCTCCTGCCTTCCCACATTTGCTGCCTGCAAGTTGTAAGTTTAATATAGTGGTCTGGACGTCAAATTTTAGGCCTGTATTGTTTGGAAGCTTTAAGGGTGGTTTTTTGTTGACCTGGGTAGTGGGTCCTTTCTGATTATAATCAGACAGGAAAGATGATATTTACATTTTTCCAAATAATTATTGTTGGAAAGGCCAATCTAACTAAAAGCCAGTGCAGCATGTTCGCACTTTTGTGTGTCCAGGTTTTGGGTGTTGTAGCATTGGCGTCATCTCTCTCTTCAATATCTTGGTCTTTTTGTTCTTGCAGTTAAGAGTTTGCACTGTGTTTTGGATGAATAGGGGTTTGTTGCTTGCATCAGGGTCATACCTCTTCTCCTTATCTTGTTCTACTCCTCCTTGTGTTAAAGTTACTATAGAGGTTGCACCTTTAGAAATGTTGTGTCTTTCATGTAGATTCTGGTTTCTACATGGCTCTGTGACTCAATACACCTTGGTAGTCCCCTCCTCTGTAACTTTTCCTTTGGTTCTTCTGGGCTTCTGACAATTGTCATAAGCTCCTGCTCCACTTTCCGGTCGCGGATGTGTACTTTGTGATTCTGTCTAATGCCAATACCATCTCTGCTTGCTTTTCTCTTCATCCACATATGACTGGTTATGTTGTTTCAATTGGTTGATTCTTGCATGGTTAGATTAAGTTCGAGTTGGCAATTGTGGTAACAGTAACAAGCCAGCCTTCATGAGGGAATCTTGACTCTTGAAATTGCAAGAGCCACTTTGTAATAAAGAACAGGAAGGCTAAGTTAGTAGGGGTCAGCTGGATGGGGGTGCTTTTCGGTTAGAGGAGCCATGATATGTAATGGATGAGGGCACTACAGAGTTGCACCCGCTGTCATTTTGACATTTACACACTTATCGTTTCTCCTTCACTCATTTGAGGACCGAGGTAGAAAGGAGAGAAGCCGAGACATCTCATGGCGAGATTCCAAGATGCTAGTGAAGGTTTTGAATTATGCGTTGGTGTAGCCAACCACAGCCAGCCGGTCCCTGATTATCGTCACCTTACTGGTGTGGAGATGTACCAACTTCCAAGTTATCATTCTCAATATATGCAATCCGTTATGGAGGTTGGGCATGCATGCACAATTGCTCGCCTCATATGTATTCCATAAATGATAAGATATTCTATGCTTCGAAGGTGTTCCCTCCAAGTTTAATGTGAGGAATCTCTGAGTTTTCCATTGTCTTGATGCTAAGTGAGAGCGCTTCAGCATCCCTGTCTTCCACCTCTTTTACTTCTTTGGATCTGGTGGTGTCAGTTTTTGGCTAGTGATTGTCGTATGTCTTCGTCTCTATGCCAGTGGTGACCTTCTACATCTCCTTAGCTTCTCCACATAGCTCCTTGTCTTCTACCCCAACTAGTAGGAACTAAGCTGCGTTTTGGATCCATTTGGATATGATGGTGCAGTGGGAATTTGAAGAATGGAGTGCAAGGTGTGGACAAGCTCTCTTTGATGATTTTATGCTCTAAAGCATCACGACAATAGTCAGCTGAAGGGTGTCACATGTTTCTAATAGTCTTCAAGGCACCCCTCAGCTCAGTCCCTGTAGGCTTTGAGGCTTTTCTCTGTGAACAGTTGTGAGTTGTAGAGGGAGAGAGAGAGCAGAGTGAGAGCAGGAGAGCAAGAATGTAGGAGAGTGAGAGCTGAAAGCAATAGTTGCAATGGAAGAGTGTGCTACAACTGAAGAGAGGGATAGGTTTTGTCTAAGTGACAAAACCTTATCCTTCACTAACCGTAGTTAGTGAACTAACTGTGGTTAGGGGGGAAAACCTCTAAATGAGGGAAAAGTGCTCCTAACCTACTTATTACATTACTTTGGTCACAGCTAAATTATAACAATAATTCTAACACCCCCCTGCAGTGCCAATGTCATGTACAAGGAAATGATCAATCACCAAAAGGAGATAAGTTCAGGGCACTGCGAAATGCCTCAAACTTTTCACGTGGAAGTGCTTTGGTGAAAATGTCTGCAACATTGTCATGTGTTGACACATAGATCATACTGATCTCTCCTGCATGCAACGTCTCTCTGACGCACTGATAGTGAACCTCAATGTGCTTCGTGCGAGCATGAAACACAGGATTCTTTGCCACTGCAATAGCTTTCTGACTATCAGTGAGAATTGGAGGAGGACCCTCCAATGAAAGATGAAGATCAGCAAATAAACGATGCAGCCAAACACATTCAACTGTCGCTGTGAAAGCTGCCCTGTACTCAGCTTCACATGAAGAGGTAGCCACTGTAGATTGTTTCTTGCTTAACCAAGAAATACACGCTTTGCCCAAAAAGAAACAATTGCTACTTGTGGACTGCCTAGTGTCATAGCCTCCAGCCCAATCTGAGTCACTGTAGGCATGCATCTGCAAGTCACCCCCCTGGGAAACATCAAGCCAAAAGACTTGGTACCTTGCAAATAACGGAAGATGCGTTTTACAGCCTGCCAATGCATAGTCTTTGGGCTGTGCATATATCTGCTCACCTGAGAAACTGCAAACTGAATATCAGGTCGTGTATTGCAGAGATAAATAAGGCATCCAACAGCCTGACTGTAGAGTGTGACATCAATTGATTCACCTGCATCATGCATTGTAAGCTTCAGCCCTAGCTCCATGGGAGTAGCTATGGGCTTACAATCCTGCATGTCGAATCTGTCCAAGAGTTTCTGCACATACTTGGATTGAGACATAACGATGCCACTTTTCTCTTGAGTGAACTGGATCCCCAAATAAAAGTGTAGCAGCCCCAAATCTGACATGTTAAAAGTGGTCTGCAATTCAGCTTTAAAATCTGCAATATTATCTTCATTTGACCTTGTGAGAGTAAGTCATCTACATAAAGAATGATGACTAAAATATCCCCCCCATCCTTCTTGATGTAGAGGGTGCTCTCAGTTGGACTATTGTGCAGCCCCTTGCTGGTCAGAAAGGCATGAATTTTGGCATACCATGCACGTGGAGCTTGTTTCAGCCCATACAAAGCTTTATTCAGCTTGCATACAGGAAGTGCATTTCCTGAAATTTCAAAGCCTAGAGGTTGTTTGACATAAACCTCTTCCAACAAGTCTCCATTAAGGAAAGCTGTTTTAATGTCCAACTGATGAACATTCCATTCAAAGTTTGCAGCCATGGCTATAACTGACTGGATGGTTGTCATTCTGGATGTAGGAGCAAAAGTCTCCTCATAGTCTATGCCCTTTTTTCGAGCATATCCTTTTGCAACCAGCCTTGCCTTGTACCGATCAATGGACCCATCTGGCTTTCTTTTGACCTTGAAAACCCACCGTGTACCTATGGCATGTTTACCTGGTGGCAAATCGACAACCTCCCATGTCTGATTTTTCTGAATGGACTGCAATTCATCGTGCATGGCATTCATCCAATGAACATTATCCTGTGCCTCTTCAAATGTCTCAGGCTCCTCCTCATCAAGAAGAGTACGTGCATAAGCTGATTCAACTGAAAGAGCTCCCCCCCCATGCCTTACTGCACTCCGAGTTCTGCCAGGTAATGGAGCATCAATTTTACTCTCCCTGAGAGTTTGTAACAGCCAATTTGGGACTGTTTTTGCTGCATGCATATCTGCAATTTCTTGCTGAACAACCTCTTCCACTGCTTGTGGAGGTGGTAAGACATCCTGTGGCTGAATCGGAGCATGTGGAGGTATCTGAAAATTTTGATTTGCATCAGATATATCAGCAGGGGAACCAAGGCAATGGGTAGTAATCCCTCAAAGACATCATCGAAAGAAGTAGGCAAATCAAATTCAGCTTGAGTGTAAGCTGAATTTTCTGAAAATATAACATCTCTACTGACAATAATCTTGCGTGTGACAGGATTGTAGAGACGGTAGCCCTTGCTCTCTGCACTGTACCCAACAAAAATGCATTTGATTGCCTTATCAGACAATTTATGCCGAAACTCAACGGGCACATGAGCATATGCAAGGCATCCAAAAACACGAAAATTATCCACAGAAGGCTTTCTCCCTTGCCAAACTTCATAGGGAGTCTTGGTCTTCAAAGCTTTTGTGGGATTCAAAACATAATTGGCACACATGAGACCTTCAAGCCAAAATCTGTGAGGCAATTTTTTGCTTTTTAGCATGCATCTATCCATCTCCATAAGAATACGATTTTTCCTCTCAGCTTTGCCATTTTGCTGAGGAGTTAGCCTCACTATAAGCTGATGTGCAATGCCCTTGTCTTTCAAAAATGCATCAAAATCTGCAGACAAATACTCCCCTCCTCTATCTGTGTGTAATGTCTGTATCTTGAGTCCTGATTCATTTTCAACCATGGCTGCAAAGTGTTTGAAAACCATAAACACTTCTGATTTGCGTTTCAGCCCATAAACCCAAGTGTAGTTGGAGTAGTCATCTATAAAAGTGACAAAGTAAAGATGACCACCCAATGATGGAGTCCTCATGGGACCACAGACATCACTATGGATAAGCTGTAATTTTCGAACAGCTTTTACTGATCCATCCTTCTTGAAAGGAAATTTGTGCATTTTACCAAGAATGCACCCTTCACAGGCATGTGGAGGAGGTGTTTCAAGAGTAGGCAATGCATCAACCATAGCATGTTTTTGAAGTGTCATCAAGTTGCCATAATGCATGTGTCCATATCTGGCATGCCATAACTCCGCATTCTGCATAGCAGCAATAGGAGTGGAAACTGCAAGAGCATGTGCTGGTCTTTTCTCATACATGTCTAAGCTGAAAAAGACCACGTAACAAAGTGCCAGACAATCTCAAGGCATAGTCATTCTCTCTGTCATGAACTGCACACTTGTCATCTTCAAAAATGACCTGAAATCCAGCTATGTTAAGAGTGGACACGGAAAGTAGATTTTTTGTGATACCAGGCACATACAAGACATCAGAAATTTTGAATGTTGAGCCATCAATGGCTGTAAGTTCAACTTCTCCTGTACCACGAACTGAATAGGAGGAGTTGTTGGCACATGTGACCTTTTTACCAACGGGTGGTGGATGCAGAGATGTGAAAAGACACTTCTTGGAAGTGATATGCTTTGAGGCACCGCTATCAAAATACCATGTATTTTGTGTCTCATTGACACTGAAAGCTGATGCATCCTTGGAAGAATCATAACTGCATGTCAGAAAAGCATAAGAGTCATCATTACAAGTGGCTGTAGTATCCGGAGCAGCCAATTGAGAGTCTGAAATGCAAGTCAAGAAGGCATAGTCGTGCTCCACAAAGTTGGCTGTAGCTTGCTCATTGTCAGATGTATGAGGAGCTGAATCTGAAACAGCCATACCGGAGCTGTTTTTCTTTTCTTTTGCAAGCCTTTTCTTGCATTCTCCAATGTAGTGACCTGGCTTTTTGCAGTAATGACATATTCCCTTCTTCTTGGGCTTACCTGCATCACCCTTAGCCTTTAGAGAAGGCATGTTCACCTGCTCGTGAAGCCATGTTTTTCCTGGTCTGCTCTTCCTGCAATAGAAGTCCTATCAACTCGTGAAAATTGAGAGGATTGCACCCCCCCTCAATGACAAATTCAGTGAGGTATGAAAGCTGAGATAAGACTCAGGAAGAGAATTCAGAGTAGTGGTAATCATCTCTGAATCAGGAATGATCTCATCAATATTCAGCAATTGCTCTCGTAAATCCTGTAGCTTTGTGAGGTGCACTGACATGGAGTCACCCTCTTCCATATGTGCATGAGACAATTCTCTTTTCAAAAAAGACACCCTGGCATCATTCCGAGCTGCATACATGCTCTCCAAAATATCCCATGCTGCCTTTGAGGTCTTACACGACCGGATATGCGGAATGATGAATCTTTTCACTGAAAGAGAAATACATGACAAAGCTAAAGCATCACGTGAATCCCATCTCTTTTGCTTTGGAGTGGTAGGTATAACTGCACCAATAACTTGTGCTGCAGCTGTACCCTGTGCACGACCTCTGCCTCCTCCTTGCTGGGGAGGGGTATTAGGTGCCACATTTGCTGGCCGGATCTCATCCCCATTTACATAGTCCCACAAATTACGGGAAATCAGAATATTGGGTACCATAAAACTCCAGAGGGAGTAGTTGGTACCATCCAGCTTATCCTCTTGTGAGAGACCATTGAACTGGAAATCATTCTGATTTTGCTAGGCCATGTCTGAGAAAGAAAATACAGCAAATGCAAATCTGAATTCCCTTGTTGGGAATGGAGTGCACAATTCCCAAACAATACAGCCAAACACTGGCTAAAAATGCAACTCAAATCTCTGTGATGCCTTTGTCAGATCCCAAAACCTGCCAAAAGTGCTTCAAAACACTCACAGAAAGGCAGTGTGAACTGAAACCTGCAAAATTGCTCTCCCAACACAAAAGCCCCAATTTGTGGCTTGAAATTGCAACCAGAAAGGGGCAAATGGTCTGAAAGCCCCAAATGTTGCACAAATTGCTCTCTGCCTGCAAAAGTCCCAAATTTCACTGCAAAATTGCAGTGTGATTGCAAAAGCCCCAAATTTTTGCAATCTCTGCAACAAATGCAAAATCCCCAAGTTTGACAAAATTCCCAATACACAAAATGTGTCCAAATCTGCCCACAAAATGGCTTGCAAAGCAAAAATCTGCCTCGAATTTGATTTACCAACCAATAGCTCCCTTGTTGTACGGACGGGGTACCCTCCTGCGTACGGGCGTACGGAGATTTCTGTATGGATCTGTACGGAGGTACGGATCTGTACGGATGTATGGATCTGACGGTGATCTGTACGAAACTGTACGGAATGTACAGTCAGGCTGTATGGACGGATACCCTCTTGTGTACGGACAGGTTCAGCTCGGGCTGGCATGACGGTATGGAATGTACGGGAGCTGTATGGGCTGACGACGAGCTGTACAGGCTGACGGCGAACTGTACGGGCTGACGGCGAACTGTACGGGGCTGTAAACGAGCTGTACGGGCTGACGGCGAATTGTATGGATACCGTACGAAATGTACGGGAGCAGACACAGCTGTATGGACAGCGAGAGCTCTGTGAGCTTGTACGGCTGTACGGACGAAAGCTGCACGGTGCAGCAGCTGGGACGGCTTGTACGGAAGACTGTACGGACGGGCAGCGAGCTGTTGAGCTTGGAGCAGGGAGATTGCGAGCAAGGAAGCAGGGAGCAGGGTCAACCCGCTCTAATACCAAATGTGAGTTGTAGAGGGAGAGAGAGAGCAGAGTGAGAGCAGGAGAGCAAGAATGTAGGAGAGTGAGAGCTGAAAGCAATAGTTGCAATAGAAGAGTGTGCTACAATTGAAGAGAGGGATAGGTTTTGTCTAAGTGACAAAACCTTATCCTTCACTAACCGTAGTTAGTGAACTAACTGTGGTTAGGGGGAAAAACCTCTAAATGAGGGAAAAGTGCCCCTAACCTACTTATTACATTACATTGGTCACTGCTAAATTATAACAATAATTTTAACAACAGTTTCACACTAAGTTTCAGGTTTAGCTAATCAATCTACGTTTGTCAAAGTACTATTGAAAATGCATATTTTTGTTTAACTAAGCCATAGATATATGCTTCACATGGTCTCTATCAACCCTTTCCATTTGTTATTCCTTGCGGTTATTTCTCATCACTGCAAGTCTGGTTGACATACTCAGGTCATTTTGTCTGATTTTGAATGGAGACTGGACACATTATTGATTTTTCAATCAGTTAATTAGCTCACTTTAGGCTGTCTCCTTAGATACCAGCCAGTTAAGTCTTTCCTTGGCACAGTGGATTATTGCTTTTGTCTTGGGTTGTTTAGAAAGTTACATCATACAATAGTAGTTGATGACACTGGCACTGACTGCTAACTGGTTCTTTTGGTTTATGCCTCCTGGCACAAATGTTTTTTTTTTTTTTTTGGGGGGGGGGGGATGTGAAAGAGAAAATTGATAGACTGTTCGAGCTCTGCAATCATCAAATGTGTGTTTGGGTAATGCAGGCAACAATTGGCATAGACTTTTTGTCCAAAACTATGTACCTGGAGGATAGGACAGTGCGCTTGCAGCTCTGGTGAGCAAATATGTGACTCCCTTTGTCTTTTGTCTTCCATATTTGGGTTTGTTTGGTCTTCTTTTAATGTTTGGTTCTACTTATCCTTCTGGAATTGACAAATGTATTATATTCACGAAAGGTTACACCAAATTGACATCAGCCTGTTTAAGCAAATGGAACCAAAAGGAATGGTACAATTCTCAAAAAGAGGTGGGAGGGCTAGCAGTTTGAATCTTCGGTTCTACTCATGCGGCTTCCAAAGTGTTTTTCCATTAATAATGATTGCTTTGTCATGGACCTGTAGTACACCCTAGTTAAGGAGGAAGCATGCTTTCTTCAATGTTTTGAGGCTCTCAAAATATTCGCCCATCAGGGGTGTAATGATGCGGTCATGTGAGCTTTCTATTATTTAGTTAAGCATAACTTGAAGCAATATGAAACAGGCTCATGAGTCAGAAGGAAAAATTGAATGATACTGTCTCTGCATCTGAAGGGTTGCATCGCGTAGTCATGTCCTTTGACCAATAGGCACGTCTCTGTGATGACATGCCACTAGCTTTTTGTGAGAAAATTGTGCCCTTTTGATGAAGAGGCACGTTCTTTCCTGAACAACTGTTCCCACAGGGTACAGCCTTCCATAGTAGCTAGTCCTTGCTATGCGTCATGTAGTTTATGGTTTTCAATCTTTTTTTTTTTTTTTTCAAAGAAAGGAACCTTCTATTAATGCTTGAAAGATTTCATACAAGACAACAGCCCCGAAGGTGCTGAGTATGAAAAAAACCGAAAAAGGCTGAAAGAGAAATTGGCCTGTTCTAGAGAAGCCCAGCTCACTGCCTAGGGGATCTTGGGAACTGGGGCCAAGTGGGGGAACTATACAGCCAGTGAATCCCTCGCGGAGTGAAAATGTAGAAAACACCTGCAGGCCAAGCCTTGCAGAAACGAGCACGCCTCTCAATAGTCGCCTTGGAGCTTGGAGTCCCACGCTCCTAAGTGGACCGTAGAGTGCAAATGATATCCTGCCAGATGGCAACCAAGGTAGCTGAGGGTGGAACCGGGTGCTCTCCCATCACGAGACTGCAGCGAGCCAACCAAATTTTCTAAGCCGTGATGCTGGCTACCACCTCCCAAACACTATCTTCCCTAGGGGAGGGAGGAGCTAGGGCATCAGGGGGGGCTGCCTCGTGGAGTACAATCCTCTGAATGCTCTGACCTTGTATCCGGTAGGTTGGGGAGATCTCATCAATCTGGAACGCGTGTCCTCCCTCTGTCAACTAAGCCACCATCCCCTAGGTGTAGTCTCTGTGAAGACTCTGCATGCGTGTCATAATCCTGAGGGCTCTCATCCAGATCCTCGTTGCGCTACGACAGCTCCATAGGCAGTGTGGGATAGTCTCTAGGACACTATTTGAGCAGCAGTGGCATTGTTCCTCCATTTGCATCTGCTCCAACTACGGGCCGATGGGCAACCCTTCGTGGGCTGCCAGCCAAAAGAAGTAAGAAATCTTCCTCGGTCGCAAGTTGGACCACAATCGCGTCCAAAACCTGGAGCGAACATCCCGGGGCACTCTCTGGGTCTCCTAGTGTCTCTCCCTCGAGGAAGTCCTGTTGGTAAACTGAAAGGAAAGCATGGAGTGAACACAAACTGAGAATTCTTGCATATGGAATGAAGAAAGGTGAGGTCCTTAAGTAGGCACCTCTCACATGATCACTGACATCACTGATGACCTCTGAGCTCCACAATCATCTCCTCAATCTGCTCCTAGATTCTCTCAATCATCCTATGTGGCTTCTACCACCACCTAACAGTGCTTATGGGCACCTAACTGTGCCTCTAGCACACACACATAGAAACCAAGGTGTGCCTGGGGCATACACCTTGAGATATCCCATCATACCCCCCCTCAAGGGAATGCCTCAAGCTATGTCAAGGATACATCTAGTCTCATAGTTTCTCATGCCATCTCATGGTGGTCAAGGATAAATCTATGGCTAGGTTCTCATGCTAGCAAGGGGTTCCCAAGGGTGTGAAGTAAACAAAAGGGATACAAAAGACCTTCCAATGGTTATCTCCCCTGCATGTACATGCATACAATGTCTGCAGGAGGTACCATGGAGCAAAAACACATACACATGGCCTACATCATATGGTGACCAGAGGTGTTTACAAAACACACAATAGTTTATTTCATTCATTTTGGAGGACTATCTAGGCTGAGTACCTTGACTCAACAAAAAGAGAGATCTGGAGCATACATGGAGATGATTCAAAAAGCATAATCTTCATAGGATGCCTCATCTTGTGGAGGCACATCAACTGAAAGTAGATTGGGAGTTTCTGACTTTGAAGTTGCTTCCTTTTTGGCTCTACAAAACTTTTCATGATGATTGTTTTTGCCACAGTGTTTGCATGGATTGATCTTGAAGCAGTCTCTTGAGAGGTGATTAGTCTTCCCACAATGATTGCAAGGTGAAAACTTGCCCTTCTGGATTTTTATGGCATAGGTTATGTCATTGCCTTTCCGGAGTTCCATGTGCCTTTCTTCTTCTTGAAGAGCAGAGATAAGACCTTCAAGATTAGGATTAGGAAGATTTTTCAAAGTGGTAACAACATGATCATAATCTTCAGGCATACTCTTGAGCAACACTGCCATTGCATCATCTGTAGTGATAAGAGAGTTGATAGAAGCAAGTTGAGTCATGAGACTCCGCATGTAATTGACATGGGTAGCCAAAGGAGTGCCACTAACCATCTTCAATTCAAAGAAAGCAATCTTAAGTGACAATTTTGAGATGTGAGAGCTAGCACCAAAAATAATGTCAAGCTTCTGCCAAGCTTCTGAAGGAGACTCTAAGTCAGAGATGTGATGAATATAGTCATCTCCTAAGGCAAGAGCAATGATGCCATAGGCTTTCTCCTCTCTAGCAGGATCTCTTGCCGGGTGTGTCGGAGCTGAGGATTCTCGAGCATTGGAGGCTGTTGAAGAAGAAGTTGAAGCCGGTTTGACAAGCCCTCAGAGGTTTTCCCTCATCAATGCAAATTTAACCTTCATTTGCCATGTGTGAAACCCCTTACCATTGAACTTATCCATATTCAAGATGGTAGCCATGAGAGGGTCTAACCCAGAATGGGCAATGTCTACTCTCTTACAAGGCTAGAAAGAGTTGAAGAGCTTCAAAATACAAGCATTTAGAGTAGCAAAGGCTTGCAACCAAAATCCATACTACAAATCAATGATGTTTTCACTTGCATGCTTCATAGAGGTGACTAAATGAAAGTATTCCAAGCAAATCCAGGTATAGCAACTTAAAAGAAAGTTGTAGCCACAGTTGTACTGATGCTTTTCAAAACTTTAAAACCTCAGAAATGCTAAAGTAGCATCTAATGTAGCATCACACTCACAACCTTGTCAAAACTGTCCAAAACAGAGGCTTGAACTTGGAGGGCTTGTATCTCACTCTTCAAAGCAAAGAAAAGAGGTCTTTCTGAAGCAAAAGAAAGCTCATATACCAGAGAAGATCCAGCACAGAGGTTGGGCGAAATGGCGCGCGATATTACGTTTTCTCCTTCGTTACTGAACCAAATGGGCTGCAAAAAGTGACTCAAAATATTCGTCTTGAGGTCGCTCATCTGCTCCTAAGAGGGCTCGAGCAATGGTGCAGCAGGCATGGAGTATTTTGCAACAGAAGAATGACGAAAAAATGCGCTGTTTGGAGAATGGCAGCCAGCAGAGACGTTTTTTTTTCAATTGCTTGCAGGTGGAAGTTCGCCCAAATGAGGGGTATCTCCAGCAGGAAGGGCTTGGAGAATGGCAGAGAACTGAGGGAGAACAAGCTTTAGCAAGATTTGGGAAGAAAGGGAAGAAACGGTGAAGATGAAGAAGAAGAAGATGGAGAAGAAGATGATGTGGCACAAGTGGGCTCAAGGAGGATCAAAGTGCTCTGATACCATGTTGGTAAACTGAAAGGAAAGCATGGAGTGAACACAAACTGAGAATTCTTGCATATGGAATGAAGAAAGGTGAGGTCCTTAAGTAGGCACCTCTTACATGATCACTGACATCACTGATGACCTCTGAGCTCCACAATCATCTCCTCAATCTGCTCCTAGATTCTCTCAATCATCCTATGTGGCTTCTACCACCACCTAACAGTGCTTATGGGCACCTAACTGTGCCTCTAGCACACACACATAGAAACCAAGGTGTGCCTGGGGCATACACCTTGAGATATCCCATCAAGTCCATCTCGACGAGTCCATCTGAAGTCTCCTGCCAATCCGTGTGGTGTAGGAAAAGAAAGGCACCTCATCTATCGTCTCAGCTAGGCCGTCCCTGGAGGGCCAGAACCACTCCCTGGGGTCCCATTGGACCTTCCTCAGGGGTCTACCCTCCCATAGCCAAAGGCGCCATCTAGGGGCGACCTGCTTTGAGATACTGGGAGGATCGATGTGCCACTCCTTCCCCAAGCGTCCTACCACTCTGATCATCTGCCAATGTATCCCATCAAGACTCCCATCCATCTCAGGGTCACTCCCAGTGAGGGGCTGCAATAGGCCTCCAAGTCCTACACAGAAGAAGCCGGGGTGCGTGCTGTCGCGTTGCATCAAAATCCTCAAGGGAACACCAGTACGGGAAAACTGCCCTAGCCATTTGCTGTCTCTCCAAATGTGAAGTCCTTCCCACCAAGACTCAGGAATGGCTAGACACGGATGAGACCCCCTGCTAGTCTTTGCCAAACCCTGTGAAGACTCCTCATCAGGGGGGAGCCCTTCCTCGTAAGGGGGGCCTCTGAGAAGATCCATCTATGTGAGGGCTGCCACTGTCCCCCAGTGCATGGGGTGTTCTTCAGAAGCCCTCTCTGTAAGAGGAGCTTCCAAGGCTCGACACCTGGGGTGAGGCCACGAACCACCAGCTTGCCCAAAAGGGCCCTGCTCTGCATCTCCGGATCAATGATACCCAAGCCTCCCAGTGCCTGCAGCATGATCATCATCTGCCAAGCTACTCGGCCCTAGTGTTCCTCGTGCCGTTTGAACCTGCCCAGAGGAAGTTCCGTACCAACTGTTGGAGCCGCCCAATGCATCCGCTGGGAAAGCACCAACAGGAGGCAATATACTAGGTAGTGGCAAGAAGGACCTGGTTTGCCACTGAGGCGCGACCTGCGAGGGAGAGTTTGGCCGAGCTCCAATAGAGAAGCTTGTGCCGAACACTCTCAAGGATCGGGGCAATCTGTTGCTCTGCTGTAATGTCAATACCCACCTGGCATCCGAGGTATCTCGCTGTTTGGCCCCGCGGTATCCATCTGAAACCAAAGTCACTCCCCCACTCACGGATTTCCTGTGTCTCCTCAAAGCTCATGAAGAAGCCTATGGATTTCGTCCAGTTGATCCGTGCCCCCAAGCCTCACAATAGATAGCCAAGGCGCCTTTGACTCTCTCTAGACTCGCTGTGGTGCCCTCAACATACAAGGCCGTGTCATCTGCAAACTCCGAGTCAAGGAGCTCCTCCTCTTGCCTGATTGGGAGTCTCAACCCTGTGAGACCCGCCACCTGTGATCTCAAAAAGTAGCCGAGAGCCTCCACTACAAACAGGAAGAGGAAGGGAGCTAGTGGGCAGCCCTGGCGAACCGAGCGAGAGAGAGGGAAGGCCTCGCCTGTGTGTCCTCCGATAATCATCTGACTAGAGCTCCCTGCGTATAGCGCTTAAACTCCTTTGACCCATCTGTCTAAGAAATCCAATCTCCTCATAGTGCCCTCCAGGAAAGACCACTCCACCCTGTCGTAGGCCTTCTCAAAGTCCAAGAGAAGGATGGCTAGTGGCTGTGACTCCTCCTTGGACCAATCCATTGCCTCCCAGAACGTGAAGATGTTGTTCAGCATCTGCGCTCCTAGACAAACCCAGTCTGTGTGTCATGGATGATGTCGGTAAGATGAGGCCGTAACCACAAACTCAAGACCTTGGCGAGGATCTTGTATGCAATATCAAGTAGAGTGATCGGCCTCCACTGTCGAATATCTGACCTATCTCTCCCTTTCGGGATCAAACAGATCCACCCCCTGCACAAGGACTAAGGAAGAAGGCCTGTATCGAAAATCTCCTGGCAAGCTAAACGGAAGGGGGTAGAGATAATCTCTTAGAAGTTCCGAAAGAAGGCCGAAGTCAAGCCATCCTCCCCCGGGCACTTTTGGGTCGGGAGAGCCTTGAGGGCTTCCCAGAGCTCCTCATCTGTGAAGGGCTCCTCAAGTCTGTTGCATAACTCCCGCGAGACTACTATCGGAACATGATCCGAAACCAGCTCTCGGGCCACAAGACCTGCTGGGGTCATCCTCTTTGTCTGAAAGAGCTGGCTAGAAAATTCGTTGGTCATGTCAAGAATCTCCTGCGGGTCAGTGTGCATGATGCCCTGCGAGTCCCAAAGACGTAGCTGTGTGCCGGTCGATCGGGGCCCGGTGGTCTGAAAGAGCTGCTTCGTCATCTTGTCCCCCTGCTGTACCCATCGGGCCCGAGAGGAATGGTAGGAGAACTCAGCCTGTCGCAGCTCTGTGTCCTGAAGCTCAAGACGAGCGCTCTCCAATCTGTCACTAAGCCATTGAGAAACCGAGTCCTGCTCCTTGAGCCTCTCGATGGAGGCGAGGTCTCTCCTCAAAGCTCGCTCTCCCTCCTGAAGTGTCCTCGTGCGCCTAAGGGCATGAGCCTGCAGCTCTACACTGCTCCTCTGAATCGCATTGGCCACCCACGCAGGCCAGCCCTCACTCGGTGCCATCTCTGAGTGCTCCCAGATCTCTGCCATAACCTGTTGAATTTCCTCATCCTGAAAGAGGTCCTCTGGAATGTGGACCCCCTTCTGTGGGAGACCTCGGTGGGGCTGATCCAAGTGAAGTACCACTGGAGGGTGGTCGGACATCGTGGCACTTGCCAGAATCCCGGTAGAACCGCCTTTGTGTAATGCCCAGTCCCCAACATAGAAGCGGTCTAATCTCTCGAGCAATCCATCGTGTCTCCTCTGTCCAAAGGAGAAGAGAAGGCTGCCAGGAGTCCTGTTGAACTCTGGCTCTCTCCACGGGTCTCTGCCACTGATCATGAAAATGAACTGCTCCCAGGTGCTATGCTCTGCTGCTGACATCTCTAAGAACGAGGCGCCGCCGTGCTTGTCTTCCCCAAACTCCAGGTTGTTGAAGTCCCCTCCAACAATCTAGGAATCAACATCTGAAAGACACTCTGACAGCCTCATCCAAAAGGCCGGGCGATGCTGTCTACACGCTGGGGCATACACGTTCAGGATTCCAATCCTAGACTCTACCGTCCGAACTCCCATCCAAACTACCCGTCCTGGAATGAGCTTGCCCTGATTGTAGACCTCTGAAGCCAAAATCTGTGAGACTAAGATGCAGACCCCTCCGCTCCGTCCTACTGCGGGAGACCACTCCTCTGGACCTCTCCCTGGGGCGTCGTCTGATGTTTGCTGCTGAAAACATGTGCTCTTGAATAATAAGGATGTCCACTGCCCGCCCTACCACTGTCCTTTGCAACTCCTGCCGGAGCAACAAGTACTGCGGCTGACTACGAACACGGTCGTGGAGCCCATGTTACGATCTTCCGTGCCCACTTCATCATGAAGGAGGCTTCCACCCCGAGCAACTCGGCGCACGTCTGGAGGGGCCATAAGTGTGCCTGCTCCACCTTTGCCTCCATTGGCAATCTGATAACTCCTATTGTAAAACCACACACCGGCTCCTCGCGCGTGAAGCTCAGCTGAAAGTTCACCTCCGCGCCATGGGCGTACCAAAGATCTAGTCCCTGTGGTCCCATTCTAGTGAGGAATAAAGGGCTGGAGGCTGGAGGCATCAATGTGGGAGCATCTCAATGTATGATCTTTTGTCAGCCCAACATGCATATGAAACTGCTTGGACGAGGCAGCAGGCAGCCTAATGCCTACAGCCAATATGAATACTAAGGGCAGGAAACTCAATGGGGCTGTGTCATGCAGGTGCACCATCACAGGAAAACAATGGAGGCAGCCTAGCAACATAACCATGCTGGCATGGGAAAGCAGAGGATGTAGCTGGGCCTGCATATTGTTTCATGTAAGGATAGTGAGAGTCCACTAAAGTAGGGATGAGCAAGCATGGTACATAGTCATATTTTTTTTCCGTGAAAAAAACTTCTACTGAGTATGAAAGAAAGCCAAGTGCAAGGAACTCAAGGCACAGATACATCATGCAAAGCATGAGAAACAATTGGTAAAGGGCCACTGAAATAATTTAAGGATATGATTCAAAGGAACCAAGATTGTGAGGCTGAAGGTGCCATGCTAGGCCAGTAAGGGACTCAAAGAAGAAAGGACTTCCTCTCCACTCTCTAAGAAAAAGTGTTCTCTCGGATGAAGCAGACCTTGAAGACCTGTGCATTTTTAATTGACATGAACTGTTGCTAGAGTAAGGCACCAATTTCTTCATGTTTTGCTTGTCACCAGAAGTACAGCCAAAACCCCATGTAGTGTGATTTACAGAATCAAGCTACCACCACATGCTGCAAGCTAGGTATGGCATGGCTATTTGCCTCCGTATGTTGGACCTTTTGCTGTGGAACTGTCCTTACTGCCTCAAATAAGAGCTTTACTGCTTGTCTTATGCAGACCTAGTTGCTCTTCAACCAGGCTGTGTGTTCACACACTGGATTGCTCTTGGCTGAATGCTAAATGCCCCCAAGCGAGCTGTTATATAGAGCTGACTGCCCTCTAACTGGCCGATCAGTCCTAAAATCAGCCCACTAGGGGCTGAGCTGGCCGACAACCAGATGACCCCTCCATCTGCCATTGTGGCGGGCTGTCTGTGCTGCCCATGTGGCACCGTTTTCTGTTGTTCATGATCAACCCATGTGGCAGCTTTATCCTTTGCCAATATAGCTTCCTTCACACCATAGTTCTATAGTTGTCAAGCCCCTTTGTCCTTCGCATATGGGGGCCGACAGTTGGGGCATTGATCCTATTATTCCAACAATGTTTGGATGTGTTATGCATGCTTACTTGCTATTATGTACCTGGATTATCTGTCTTCCTTAGATTAGTGGACTTCCTCTAACAGGCCCTGGATAAAGAGAAGCAAGCTTAATGTATGTATAGAGGGTTTGAGCAATATCAAAGGGCCAGTTGGCTATATTAAGGTAGGGACACTCGTTGAATCGGGAGTGGCCAAGGCTATTGTGAATTCGTTCAGTGTGCACACAAGGCTTTTGCCATCTACATGGCGGATCATGAGATGGTGCGCCGAAGGTTCCTTGGAAACTGATTCTGATGGTATGGGACACCACAGCTATAGACATGGGCTTATGGGAGTTTGATCTCTAGCCTGTGTGCTTGGTTGTTCAGAGCAGTAGAGCCAGGTCTTCCCGTAGCAGACTAGCAGGGTAGCCTCAGCTTCTTTAGGGATCTAGTGAGGATTCACCTCCTCTAGGTAGTCTAGTTTCTTTCTAGTTTTGCAGATGATGGTTTCAGCCCCTCCATAGAGTTGTATTCAGCGCTTCGGGCATTCATACATTTCAGTTATATTCTCTCCCTCTGATTCTCTCACTCACATCCACAGCATCACTTTGTGTATTGAGTGCATCATCTTGCAGTTTGCAGTTAGTGAGCAGGAGAGAGAGTGAGGATAGTCTATCTCCAGCTACAAGCACTGTTCGTGAGTTCCCATTTAGGTCCATCACTGGAATCTCCTGTTCTTGTCAAAAGAAAGATCGATTTACCTCTATGTCTGCTCGGCCTGGTTAGCCACCGAGGAAGTCTTATTTACATCGAAATCAGTTCTATTCAGGAAGATTACAAGCAGTTCGACCTGCAAATCCTAATTTTTATATTCGGGGATGTTTTGTAAAATTTGGGCCTTTTCGATATTCAGCAACTTTGAAGGCATTGCATACACCCAAATTTAGTGATTTTGCAAATTGAGGCCTTGCTTCATCTCCTGCATAACCAATAAATTGGGGGCTGTGCCAAGTCAGGAAAAGTCAGTCATATCCCAGGCCTCCAATGAGTCCAATCTGACATTAGTGACTCTAAGCCTGCAGTTTTGAGAGTCATGGGCTAAATGCCGTGAACAGCTGTCCCCATGGACTTCTTCGACATCAGTTTCAGGGGCATTCTTTTTTTTTTCAAAGAAAGGAACCTTCTATTAATGCTTGAAAGATTTCATACAAGACAACAGCCCGGAAGGTGCTGAGTATGAAAAAACCGGAAAAGGCTGAAAGAAAAACCGGCCTGTTCCAGAGAAGCCCAGCTCATTGCCTAGGGGATCTCGGGAACTGGGGCTAACAGCCAAGTGGGGGGACTATATAGCCAGCGAATCCCTCACACAGTGAATATGTAGAAAACATCTGCAGGCCAAGCCTTGCAGAAACGAGCACGCCTCTCAATAGTCGCCCTGGAGCCTGGAATCCAACGCTCCCAGGTGGACCATAGAGTGTAAATGATATCCTGCCAGATGGCAACCAAGGTAGCCGAGGGTGGAACCGGGTGCTCTCCCATCACGAGACTGCAGCGAGCCACCCAAATGTTCCAAGCCGTGATGCTTGCTACCACCTCCCAAACACTGTCTTCCCTAGGGGAAGGAGGAGCTAGGGCGTCAGGGGGGGCCGGGCTGCCTCGTGGAATGCAATCCTTTGAATACTCTGACCCTTTATCCGATAGGCTAGGGAGATCTCATCAATCTAGAACGCGTGTCCTCCCTCTGTCAACCAAGCCACCATCCCCCAGGTGTAGTCTCTGTATGCGTGTCATGATCCTGAGGACTCATCCAGATCCTCGTTGCGCTACGATAGCTCCATAGGCAGTGTGGGATAGTCTCCAGGACACCATCTGAGCAGCAATGTCACTGTCCCTCCACTCGCATTTGCTCCGACCACGGGCCAATGGGCAAGCCTCCATGGGCTGCCAGCTAGAAGAAGCGAGAAATCTTCCTCGGCCACAAGCTGGACCACAACTGTGTCCAAAACCTAGAGCGAACATCCTGGGGCACTCTCTGGGTCTCCAAGTGTTTCTCCCTCGAGAAAGTTCATCTCGACGAGTCCATCTGAAGTCTCTTGCCAATCCGTGTGGTGTAGGAAAATAAAGGCACCTCATCTATCGTCTCAGCTAGGCTGCCCTTGGAGGGCTAGAACCACTCCTTGGGGTCCCACTGGACCTCCCTCAGGGGTCTACCCTCCCATAGCCAGAGGTGTCATCTAGAGGCGTCCTGCTCTGAGATACTGGGAGGATCGATGTGCCACTCCTTCCCCAAGCGTCCTACCACTCTGATCATTTGCTAGTGTATCCCATCAAGACTCCCATCCATCTCAGGGTCACTCCCAGTGAGGGGATGCAATAGGCCTCCAGGTCCTACACGGAAGAAGTCGGGGTGCGTGCTGCCGCGCTGCATCAAAATCCTCAAGGGAACACCAGTACGGGAAAACTGCCCCAGCCATCTGCTCTCTCCAAATGTGAAGTCCTTCCCACTAGGACTTAGGAATGGCTAAGTCGATCTCGCCCATCCGCTGCCTTGCCCCTCTCAGATGCGCTAGGGCGTCAAGCCTCGCCTCTGCCTCCATAGGTAGTCTGCTCCAGCAACCAAAAGACCTTGCTGGACCACTGTCCCACTGTGCCCATTATCTGGACGGAGCACAGATGAGACCCCTTGCTAGTCTCTGCCAAACCCTGTGAAGACTCCTCATCAGGGGGGAGCCCTTCCCCGTAAGGGGGCCTCTGAGAAGATCCATGTATGTGAAGGCTGCCACTGTACCCTAGTGCGTGGGGTGTTCCTCAGAAGCCCTCTCTGTAAGAGGAGCTTCCAAGGCTCGGCATCTGGGGTGAGGCCATGAACCACCAGCTTGCCGAGAAGGGCCCTGCTCTGCATCTCCGGATCAATGATACCCAAGCCTCCCAGTGCTTGCAGCATGATCACTGTCTATCAAGCTACTCGGGCCCTAGTGTTTCTCGTGCTGTTTGAACTTGCCCAGAGGAAGTTCCGTACCAACTGTCGAAGCTGCCTAATGCATCCTCTGTGAAAGCACCAACAGGAGGCAATATACCAAGCAGTGGCAAGGACTCCGGGCTCTCCACCACCAGTTTGATCTGGGGACTCCATCATCTGCTAGGACGGATGCGGCCATCTCTAGCGGGGACTCGAGCACTGTGCCAAATGCCCGGCCAATGTAAGGGAGGATGGCTCGATACTCCTTGGGGAGCCTTGGCAAGCGGAGTGTAACCGGAAACCGTGGAACATGGTGTGTCGTATCCATGTCCTCCACTGTGAATCCATGATACCAAAGAAAGAGGTAGACAAGGTGCAGGCCAAGGAGAATGGGGCTTTGCTCCACAAGTGTCGAGGTGATGTCAGGGGAGCTCAACTGGATGAGGAAAACACCTCGTCCATAGATGGTGACCTCTTGGATGTAGTCGCCCTCTAATGTCAAGCTCGCCTGAATCCACTGTCGCACTTGTCTCCCTATAGGCGTGAGGCCCACAATTCTGCCCACAAGCGCCTTGTCCTGAGGGACTGGACTGCTTGTTGTACCTGTTGCTTGTTAGCTGGGGAAAGAAGAACCTTAACGGCTGTGGGAGTCGAGGTGCTGCCATAGAGCCCCTCTGGCCAGACCAAAGGTCACCACCAAGATTTTCTTTCACTGTAGCAAACACGAGTGTTTCTGCTGCAGGGAGGCAAATGAAAAAGGGATGAAGCGTAGAGGCGGAGGAGAGAGAAGGAGAGGGCAGGGGAGGAAGGAGGGAGCAAGGGGAGGAGGAGGAGGAAGGGATGAAGGTTTCAGGGGCATCCATGCTGGCATTCATGCTGAGAGCTTCGCCGACACATCACTAGAAGAGCACAAATGTGCACATTATGTGGAACAGCTGCACGGGGAACATCTCTCATCCCAAGAGTTCTACGTGTATTATTTTTATACATATTTATATTATATGTGTTGATGGTTCTCTGCCCCGGTAGTCCCTCTAAAATAATTTTATTTGAGGAGGTTAATGTGTGCAAACCTTCGTTTTATAAGAGGCTCTTGAAATGTCCAGTTGCACACACTTCGGAGTCGTGGGGTGACTTAGTGACGATAGTGTCCGATGTTGGTGGCAAGTTGAGTGAGGGGGTAGCTGTGGCACTGGAGGTGCGTACAGGGAGACCGCGTCTTTGCAACATTGTGGTGGAATTGGAGTTTGATCACTTTTGGTCAAGGATCTCACAACCATTGCTCTAAAGGGGGAAAGGGGGGGTGTTGGAGTATTTTTGGAGCTTTGCTAGTGAGAACTGGGTTTTTCGAGTAATACTTTGAGTGCCAGTGTGAGGGTTGGGTTTGTCCTTTTGTATGTTCCAAGGGTCACTTGACCTTTGGGTCTAGATCAGATTAATATGATATGATTTGATTTTGTGTAACATTATAGATGAAGTATGAAGACAAGGCTTCTCTGCCTATAAAATGAGGCCATTGTACTTGCTATAACATCAACCAACCTCCACAATTGTCTCATCCATGTCTCCTGTTCCTGACTCTCCCTCGGATCCTTCTACAAATTAGAGAAAGGATGAAATGAGAAGTGTACCGGGCATCAGTTTGACCATGTGTCTATGCTCTCAGGTGTATGGTCTTTCTTCTCACCTGCAAAAGCCTCAGTTATGAAAGATGGTGCTTGGTGCACTCCGTAGCTATGGTTTGTAACACCGCAATTGTTTGCTCTTAAGCTTTTAGGAGTGTCTCTTGGGTCATGAACATTTCCTTCAACTCCTTTAGCTGCATTTTGATATGTCTTCAGCTCAACGTGTTACTCCCTTTGTGACAAAAAGGAAAGGACTAGAGCTGCGAGTAGGTGAGTGGAGAGGCCTATGGGCTCCTAAATATGAAGGAGTAGGCCCCCCAAAAGCTACGTGTTTTGTGCCAGAAAAAGCCATTGCTGGAAAGAAATCCTTAAGCAGGGAAAGGAACCTCTTTTTTGGAAATCCTTTTCAAAAAGCTAGCTTCTCTACTTTTCTGGAACCTTCTGGCCTTGCATGGGATTTTCCAAATCAATTATCCAGGAGCAGAAACCGGCAGTGAGTAGCAGCAGTGCACAGTTGTAGGTGCCTCTGCTGGCCCTGCTGATCCTCTGCCCATTCATCTCCTTGATTCTGCAACCCAGTGACTGCTAGCACAACATACAGAATCATGACTTTATAGCCAGCACTTTTCTATGGGACAGTATTTATCTGCTGTAGCAAAAATCAAAGAATCATCACAAATACAAATAATCTGGCATAAAAGTACATCATGTCAAAAAGGAGGTGGAATGAATACTAAATAAGAGTAATGGAATGATTCGACTTCCATTATTCGGCGGAAGGTCTTATTCACTTCCATATAATGCATTTTCTTTGACATATCATACATGAAACTGGAATGGCGTGGGCTACATGCTATGAGGTGGTCTTCCACCAGAAGTTTTCTCCCATGACAGTTTTGGTGACAGTGAGATGCTATTGGAGAAAATACTTTTCTAGCAGGCAATCTTGCTGTGAAAGAAATTTTCCTCTCTTTGTTCATCAACTCTAGGAATTTTCTGCCAACTTGAAGACGACTTTCCATACATTTTTAGCATTCGTTTAAGCCTGTTCTGAACATTCAGTGTCCAAGAACCTGTTGAGATATGATATGAAAGCCATACAAGCTTTAAGAAAAAAGACAAAAAGGTTCCAAAATGGGTCATTATCTAAGAATGTCTGTCTAGAATAAGCAGAGGTAGAGTATAAGTTGGTAGGGCAATATGTACCCCTGCAAAGTGCTTAGTCCTGTTTGATTTTCAAAGTTTTACCTAATCCCCTTACTGCAATCTATCCTCCATTTTTTGTCTAGCGTCAATGATTTTGACCAGTTAGCTTCGATGCCATGTTATGTAACTTAGCAAGTAAGATTGTACTGTGCAGGGATACTGCTGGCCAAGAACGGTTTCGCAGTTTGATTCCAAGTTATATACGAGATTCCTCGGTGGCAGTTATCGTCTATGATGTTGCAAGTAAGCTTTCCCCCCTGTTTTGTGATTTCTTATAGTGTTTTAATGAAAGAGCTCTTGATATGCAGGCCAGTGTGTGTTTTTATTTCTACTGTGAAGCAAATTTCCATGTGAACTACTGCTTTGACAGTATTTTCTTTGTAACTTCCTATTCAACAATTCATGGATGAATTTGTTGCAGATAGGCAATCTTTCTTGAATACAGCCAGATGGGTAGAGGAGGTGCGCACTGAGCGGGGCAGTGATGTCATTATCATGCTCGTTGGAAACAAGACAGACTTAGTGGATAAAAGGTGAAGATTCTTTGAAGCAATGTTCACGCTTCATGTTTCAGCTGATACCTTACTAAACACTTACCTTTGCTGCCTTGTCAGACAAGTCTCTATTGAGGAAGGGGATGCAAAAGCAAGGGAGTTTGGTGTGATGTTTATAGAAACGAGTGCAAAGGCTGGATTTAACATAAAGGTTTTGAAAAAACTAGTTTCTCATTTTATTTGTTATTGAGCATGCAAACGTATGTTGCAGAGGGTGGTGGACAAGGTGCTGAATTCATAGAAATGTGTAAGTGATGCTTTCACAGCAACCTTACCAGTGGAGTTCTGGTTGGCTGATGCAGGCATTGTTTCGGAAGATAGCTGCAGCTTTACCAGGAATGGAAGTCCTTTCATCAGCCAAACAAGAGGGTTTAGTGGATGTCAAATTAAATCCTGTAGATGGTACAGTACACGACGGAGAAAAAAAAGCTGGAGGCTGCATGTGCTAAAAATTTCAGTTTTGATCAGGTGACAGGTCTGCTGGTGCTAATTGGAGGCATAGGATGAGCTGTCTTCTTGAGGATCTATAGTACCATGTTTGGGAGGATTATAGCAGGGAATTCTTGGGAATGGTCTCTTTTGATATATGAGTCTTTTACCTTTCATTTAGTCACACTCCAGTTTCTCTTCATTATTTTTATTATTGATCCTATTCAGGCTGACTCTTTTTAAATGGTGCACATCAAGGTGTCTATTTGTTGGTGAGATATGTTTTAGGCAGGAAGAAGGGCTACATATTATCTGTATCCGGAGGTATTAGATTTAACTGTACATTAGAATCTATAGCTTTGTAGTGTGAAGATAAGATTTTCCACAGATGTCATAAACATAAGCAAAAGCTATGAATTTACTGGTTTTATGAACTGTGTAATTGATGGATTGTCTCTGCTGGTCATGAATGGGAAAGGACATATGCCATGATTGCAATCCCTCATGGATGAATATAGGTATCCATGGCTCTGCATAAGAAATTTCAGAAATAGCTGATTTTTCCTCGGTCTATAAAAAGAGGGTTTGGGTGCTTACGACAAAACCAGTTAATCCCTCGTGTTTTTTGCTTGTGCCATTTGTGACATGCTAACACTATTTGTTAACTTCAATTATCCATGTATATAACAAGTGAATACATTCAAGAGGCCTGCCCTGGCAAACTGAAAGCTGAGAGAGAGAGAGAGAGAGAGAGAGAGAGAGAGAGAGAGAGAGAGAGAGAAGCAGCAGCTTAGAGAGAGAAGGAAAAGAAGAAAGAAGAGAGAGAAAGGGGGAGAAAATCATGGCCAAAATTTTGACATTACTATAATCAGTTTTAGCTTCTTACAAAAATCCTCATCGCTAAGGCTTGCCTAGGGGCAGGCTAAAAATATATAGGATAGTCCACACTCTCGTCAACCAAAAATCTAAATTTGTACGATTGGATACATTCTCGTCTTACAAAGGTATATGTAATTGTGGTCATCAACCTGAGCTTAAACCTCTCCTCCATAAATAAGAGTCTTGGTTCTCCATTCAAACACCCTCTCTTTTCAAGATTGATTCTCTCCACTAATGAATATCTAATTAAAAAATAATGGGCCTTCACCTTAGCTTGAGGTGAATTTGGATAGACTTTAAGGCTAAGAATGAGCTACTATGTCTCACTATTACCTATGTCTCACTATTACCTATATTGAGAATGTTAGGAGATTGGAGCTTGCATGAGGTATTGTACTACAAAAGTGAGAATGTTACTCCTTTACATGAGCTATTTTAGCTAGACATTGATATATTGGTTATGGCAAGTTGTTGAGGGCTAAAATTAAGCTTTTGTACTTCAAAAGAAGGAATTGTGATAGGTTTTCATAAAGAAGATTACCATTTAGCCATAGATGGATGAGAACATTACAAAAAATAGATGTGTATTAGAAAGGGCCTTCGTAACCTCTCTCTCTTCTTTGTAACCCTAATGTACATTGAGAAAGGGGATTTGAATTTGCAAGTAAGTTCCTAGATGTAAACCTAATGGAAACACTACTAAGGCTTTCCTCTTTTATAGTCAATGACATAACTATTACCATCATCGCCATGTGATGAATATTCAAGGCAAAAATGCATTGAGGGCAACCATGTGGTGGATCCCAATGACCTTTTAGCATTTCAATTAATGTCAGGATGCCCAATGACCTGTGACAAGGCCTTGGCCTGGAGGTGTAAATTTGCTATGGAGTGACCAATATGCCAAAGAGAAAGATGAGTTGACCTAGGACAAAAGGCCTTGTTCTCGAGGTGTAAGTTTGCTATGGAGTGACCAATATGCCATTGAGAAGAAAACTTATGGGCCTAAAAAACCTCCTACAATAAATCAACAACAATATATTTATAGGCCTTGTGGACCAACATGATACAATGTGCCAATTTGTGTCCAAAAGAACTTGATTTGCCAAAATTTCTCTACCTATAAAGGAAGTTTGGGTGGAGCTCTAGTATAGGATTTGCTTCTTGTGCATAGTCTTTAGGATTGGGGCTATTTGTTGACAAGTAAAACTTCTAAACTAACTTGGCATCTCAAGTATCATGGTGTCTGGCCACGGAGTATCCATTTAAAATTTAAAGCTAAGATCAACCCCCCATGTGAAGCCTATTGATACGAGTACTAAACCCATGCTTTTCACGGGCAAAGATGCATGATCATCCTCAACCACTCCCCATCTGAAGATCTTTCCTCAGCCTGGCCACGGAGTATCCATTTAAAATTTAAAGCTAAGATCAACGCCACATGTGAAGCCTATTGATACGAGTACTAAACCCATGCTTTTCACGGGCAAAGATGCATGATCATCCTCAACCACTCCCCATCTGAAGATCTTTCCTCAGCTAGTCAGCAGAATGATCGATTCTTAATTGCTAATCAATTCACCTTGCATACTTTGATTAGGCTTTTGAAATTTGTCTTAACCCATGGCTTTGAGACCTTCCCTCGCCTCCTTTCATTCCATTAACCTTCCATCTCCTCCTGCCTCCCAAAGTTGAACTTTCATCTCATCCATTCCATTGACCTTCTGTCTCCTTTCCCCTAAAGATGCCTCTTGTCTTTCCACCTCCTCCCCACTCAAGGCTTGCCTCTTGTCTTGCCACCTCCTCCCCTCTCCAAGCCTCCATGCAAGAGCTCCTTCTTTGCGACACGTGGCATGCTCTTCTCCTCCAAGCTGCCATGTGTCCTCTTTTTTTTCCTCGTGTTCGTGGTTAATAGGTTAAAGATATCTAGCTCCAAAATCCTTGCAATAGACTCTAGGGGGTGCCACTGTCTTTGAAGGCTATTAGCCGTACCCTTCACATATAAGGCCCCATCTATAAAGTAAGTCCTCTCTCTCTCTCTCTCTCTCTCTTTTATACATACATACATACACACGTACACGCGCATGCACGCACACACTCTCTTCCCCTTGCCTTGGGAAGCCTATATGGATTTGGAAGAGGGAGACTAAGGGTAGAAGAACCCCGGCCTATAGATAGACAGACCATACATGCCCATGGTCATGGCGAGATCCTAAATGCAATGGACTCATGGCATACATTGGAAATGACATAAGAAGAAAAATATGGACAATTGACACTAATTTTAACAAGGAGCTTAGTAGCATCAGCCCTTGTTGATACATTCATGATTTATTATGGTCTTTGAAATACCACGAATATTCACTTGAAGAAAATTATACCATACGATTCTTGATACATCAAGATAGTGGACTTAGTGGACACCGAAATCTTACTATAAAGGAGATCCTGGACTATTAGATGAAGAGCGAATGGAGAACATTGGTATGACCCTTTCATATTAACATATGAAATAGAACTAATAAAAAATGAAGGGAGCGATAAAAAATATACGTGAGAGTTCCGTGTTCTAGGCATACCCCACTACAGCTTGTAACCGTGATGATATAGACCTAAGGATCTACGAGCCAGATTTGGAGAACTGCTCGATTGACAAGGATCAATGGACCAAGTGATGGTCCGTAAGCCCCATTTAAGAGTAAAATTACGCAATATTACTGAGGGCTTGGCGTAGCATTCGACGCCTGGGCTAGTGCCATCGCATAGTTTAGTTCACACGTTTAAATCACTTTAGTCTCAGCATTTATTACGGATCTGAGTGAGCTATGAGTACTTGTCTGGAGCTCTGCCTTTGAAAGCTGGGCATTTTGGATGCTCTGTAGCTTAGGGTTAGTGCACATGATGCCCAAGATGCACAGCTAGTGGACAGTTGTGGAGTCTTTCACGTTTTTCGAGACGAAGCTGATGCACCATTGGTGCTCATCTTTGCAATTCCAAAATTGAGGGTGCCATTTGCAACAATGGAGTGCCATTTTCAGTTGAGCCCAATAGGAAGCTGCCATCTGGTGCTAGCCTTGGATTCAAGTGTCTTCAATGCTCAGCTCCTGGTGCAGATTTCGATGAGCAGGCTAATCAAGTCTCTCCAGCTCTCGCATGGAAAGCGCCCTGCTATGTACGTAGAGATGTGCTTCAAGCGACTCAGACCTCCATAAATGCTTCGAAGCAATCAAGCAAATAAATCGTGTGAACACAATGACGCCTTCCCACTAGCTGGGCATCGACTTCGCGTGTGCACTAAGCCTCAATGCCAGCGCCAGTTGGCAACATTCTATTGGCTGGAGAAAGAATGACGCTCTTGGCGCTAGAAATGACACCCTAAAAAATTGAGGTGCAAATCAGAGCTAGGACGACATGGTTATTCATTTGCTTAGTTCACATCGTTCATAAGCTATACAGGATGACGACCTCTACATCTAACTCAACTCTTCGATTGGTTCCAATCTTCGATGGCATAGGATTCGAGGCTTGGAAATGCATGATGACACTACATTTAAAGGGAGAAGGCTACTAGACTATCGTGACTGGTAGTGAGAAAAAGCCTGACGATCAAGCAGAGGCCAAGGCATGGTAGATCAAAGAAGAGAAAACTCCAGCTACAATAGTGCTAAGCTTGAAGAAGGAAATCGTATTGGAAGCCCCATGCGACTCAAGTAATGGGCTTTGACAATGGCTCATACAGAAGTATGAGAAGCACTCGGATGTGGAGATCCTCCACATTTTTCACAAGCTAATACACTAATGGCAAGGATTTGAGAACACATGTATGCGCCATGAAGGAGCTCTTTAATCAACTTGTTGGAGCAGGAGATGCGTACAAAGTGCCTATCGAATAGCAGAAGCTTAAGCTATTCCAGTCTCTTCCAAATTCTTGGCACAATTTTTGTAGTACATTGATGACGAACAAAAGTCTGATGTAAGAACAGACAGCCGACATGTTGTACGAAGAAGAAACAATGCATATTGACCTTGGGATGATAAAAAATACATCGGCAGTCGAGCATGCATTGATATCCAATGCAGCACCAGTTTCGACCAGATCTTTCTCAAGACAAAGAGGAACACGGAGGAAAGGTAAATGTAGATACTGCAATAGAAGGTCATTTTGAAATTGAGTGTCGCAGAAAGCTTGCAGATCTAGAGAGGCAGCTGAAGGAGATTAAGAAAAATATATCTTCCATCGACCATGGATGATAAGCCACGGATGCATCATATACGAGAAAAGGATCAAATCAAGATGGTCGATAGTCTGATCTTGGATTTAGGTGCCAATCAACACCTAATGTATCATCGTGATTGGTTCATCACATTCAAACCATGTGCTGTCCAGCGGAATGTACAAATGGGAGATGATTCGGAACATCCGATCGCAGGTGTTGGTGATATAGAGTTTTGTCTTCTCACTGGTGATGTTTTTCGTTTGTCTGGGGTGTTGTATGTCCCGAATCTCAAACGTGATTAAATTTCCATAGCCCGGCTCACAATAGAATTTAATGCTAATGGATGCACTATTAATCTATTTGTAATGAAATTTCATGAGAAGCAGTTGCTCGTGGTGTTCGAAGACAGTCTCTCTATATGCTTACATATGCCAGCGAGATCAAGAATGTGGTAATGCTGGCCACAAGCAAAAGTAATGCAGAGCTTTGGCATCAAATATTCGGCCACAGTAACATTCAAGCTATCAAGTACATGCACAACCATGGTTTAGCACGAGGGCTTCATCTCGACAGTCATTCTCGATTGGATTCTTGGCAAACACTCTAGAAGATCCTTCTATGACAAGCTCCTCATGCCACTGTACCCCTTGAAGTCGTGCATATGGATATATGTTGACCAAAGCCCATACCCTCAAAAGAAGGTTGTCTCTATTACATGACTTTCATTGACGACTTCAGTAGGTGGACAGATGTGTACTTTCTTAAACAAAAATGAGAGGCTTTTCAAAGTTTTGTGGATTATCAATGCATGGATGAACTCCAAATTGGACACAAAATCAAGATTTTTAGATCAGACAATGGGGAGAATACTTAGGTCATCAATTTCAAGATCATTGTCGCCAGAAGGGCATTGTACGAGTACTTCCAATGCCTTATACCCCCCCAGCTTAATGGAGTAGCCAAGCAAAAGAACAGAACGACCAACAATTACTCACGAGGCATGCTTACTCACAGTCATCTTGACTCCAGTTTCTGGGCAGAAGTAGTCATACATCTATCTATGTGCAGAATTGTCTACCAACTGCAGCCTTGCCAGGAGCTACCCCATTTGAAAAGTGGTATGGTCACAAGCCCGACGTTACTTCAGAGTGAACGGGTGTCGTGCATTTTCCAAAGTTCCTCATTTCAATACTATAAGTTTGATCCATGTAGCATGTGAAAACTATTTTTGTTGGCTACCTTTTACATTGGGCGGGGTACAAGCTTTGGTATTTGACTAGCTAGCAAATGATTCTCAGTATAGATGTTGTGTTCTTCGAAGATACTTTCCCAGGTACTCATCATGATGCTTCATTGTATTTTCTTTATGAAGAGATGCCTTGCCAAGCACTCCCTCATCAGAAGCATTACAAGGTGTCCATCTTGTGGATCTCTCGTCATATCCCATCGTCCATCTACCTGATATCGATGCTCCTAGTTCAAATGCTCTTGCCGACATTGAATTTGATTCCACTCACGATCCTGAGCCATCATCACCCTTGCATAATATCTCTCAGTCTGATTCCCTTCCTTCCACCATGTTGCCTTTCATTGCTAATCAACCAGCCTCATCTCCAGTTAATGCCCCTGATCTTTCTTTGCCATCCTTCTCTAATGACCCTATTTCTTCTTCAAACCTTCCCACCGATTTTTCAGATCTCTTCTATAAGTTAGATGCTCCATATGTTCCCGATTCCTCATCACATACTCTCCCTCCACCACGATCTCATAGACCCTCAGCCAAAGTCATCGAAAATGCTCAATTCTATTATGCTGTCGAATGTCCATGGTTTCAACCCCAAGCCTATTATCATCCAACGAAGCCAATGAAGTAGATCCTTCCTCATATGAAGAAGCACTCAATGGTCCTGATGGACAACATTGGCAAAAGGCTATGGACGAGGAATATACTTCTCTCATGCATAATTCAACATGGACTCTGACTGAACTTCCTGTAGGACGTAGTTCTATTCCATGCAATTGGATTTTCAGACGTATCATGCAGATGGGACTCTTTCCAAGTACAAAGAACAACTCATTGCTAAAGGGTATTCTCAAGTTGTTGGGATCGATTATTTCGAAACATTCTCTCTCGTCATCAAGTTGACCACCATTCGTGTGCTCTTGGCATGCGGCTGTGTCTAGTGACCTTGATGTCCATTAGATGCACGTAAAAATAGTTTTCTTGCATGGAGACATCACCAAAGACATGTTTGTAAGCTTCAAAAATCATTGTATGGTCTCAAGCAAGCTTCCCGGTCATGGTTTGTCAAAATTGATTGTTATCTTTAACAAATCGGTTTTCTTCCATCCCAAGTCGACTCCAACCTTTACATTCTTTGACACAGTTCATGTTTTGTTCTCCTCGCACTTATGTGGATGACATCATCTTGTTTGCCAATCATTCTCCTCTTCTTCAGGATATAATATCAAAGGGAAACTTTTCTCTCAATTTGACATGGTTGACTTGGGCGAACTGGGTTATTGTCTTGGCATGGAAATATATTGTAATAGACCAGCCAACATTCTTCACCTTCATCAGCGCAAGTACATTCAAGATATACTTTAAAAATTTGGTGGTCATTGTTTGCTTGGGTGTAGCCATTTTTGGTGAGGTTCAGGGACTTTTTTGTATATAGGTATCTTGCATGACCCATAACTTATGCATTGCTCAAAGGAATTCGGCAAACTTTGTCTTCAAATTGTAGTACACATTCAAAAGTTGAATACGAGAGCAAAAAATTATGGAATAACGATTTGGAATGAGACCGTTAAAGCATTACAAGTGCTATGTTGCATGTGAAGCATGCATCTTAAAGACTATAAGATATAGCAATTTATTCAAAATCATCAAAATTTTAAAAGTACACTACGTGAGCTTCTCCTCAACCCAAGGACACACCTAAATGAGAACATTAGGCATGGGTTAACGGGCCTCCAATATTGTGTTAAAGTGATGCATACCCATTTGAGGGCACACTTCATAATTTTTTTTTGATATGTTTTGAAAACCAAAACGGATTGAAAATTTGAAATCCAAACTAGTGGGACTACTGCATGGTAGTCTTAAAACATTGATAATTGTTGGTATTGGTATCTAGATTCACTCTAAAATGGAAGTTGGAAAAGTACAATTTGTGCATGTGAAAATATATTTTAATAAATCTAACACTATTTACAAATTTGAATTATTTCTTTTTCCATGCACTTGCTTGCTATATGGCTCATAAGCATGCCAAAGGTCATTGCATTTAATAATACACAGCATTAAACCCGATGGCGTACCCTTTGGCCTATTTGTGTTTTGAAGCATTTTAGGCCATATTGCACTTGTTTGGGATATCTAATTTTGATGACGTGTATCATCGGAGGGGAAAAAACTGGCGGCTAAAATTTTACTACTCTCGTGAATTTTGAATTTTCACACCTCCCGTCCATCATATCTTAGAAGATTAAGTACCTGCAACTTGTCTCCACCCTGCAAATGCTCTACAACACCTCGACGTGACCTTGCACAGACTTTGGTTTGCCATTGTCTTCTTTTTGGTAAGTTGTCTTCTATTCTTTGCTTGCCTCACAGGCTAGCTTCTCTCTGTTTTGGTTTGGCATTATTGTCATCTTTCACTGATCGTTGCCATGGCAGCATGCAGCTCGTCATGGCTTATAAGAGAAGCAAATAGAGGCTACTAGATAGAAAGGCTGAAAAGCTTGGTCAGGGCACAAGAAACAGAAGACTCCTTGCAAAGCAACAACAGAAAGCAGTTGCAGATGCATGCATTTGATCATTACCATCAGAGCGAAGAAAACGAGCTGTGTGATGTCATGATTGGTGGTAGCATTCGAGGAAGCAACATCAGGCCATTCAAGTAAATACCAGTCTCGAGTCTTCATAAGCTATAGCCGGCACCCTAAAGTTCATAGAGTGACAATCCTACGAACACCTCATATTTTCATGCGAAAACATCACCACTATTGTAATGACTTCTACACTTAGGTTGTATCTCCTTTTCTTATGTTCTGTTGAAGCCCATAGACTACTCGGATTGGGATGATCAGGCATTGCTTTCACTCTTCATGCATCTCTCAAGAGTTTCTCCAAATAACAAGGACATTTGTAGAAAGCAGACAGGATGCAAGATGTTTGACGAGCAAATCATACACATGCTTGATACAACGTAGGTTAGTGGTTGCCTAAACCATCCCGGTGGTTGTTTGTGATTGAGCTTTAGGATAGTTTACTTGTTTCATTTCTTGATACAATGTAGGTTAGTGGTTGCCTGAACCAACCCAGTGGTTGGTTGTGATTGAGCTTAGGGATAGTTTACTAGGCTGGCCTGAACTTAATGTGATTATCCTAAACCAGCCCAGTGGTTGGAATATCATGCAACTAGGTGGCTGGTTCAGTTCAAACACCAAAACCAGGCTGGATTGGACTTAATGTGATTGCCCTAAACCAGCTCAGTGGTTGAAACATCATGCAATCATGGTTGGGTCAGATCAAACACCAGTTATGTGATTGCTAGGTACTTAATGTGATTGTCCTAAACCAGCCCGGTGGTTGGAATATCATGCAACCGTGTGGCTGGTTCAGCTCAAATACCAGAACCAGGATGGCTTGGACTTAATGTGATTGTCCTAAGCTAGCTCAGTGGTTGGAACATCATGCAATTGTGATTGGGTCAGCTCAAACAACAGTTAAGACTAGCAACAAAATGCATTTTTGTTGGTTTAGGATTAACTGTAAACCCCACAAAAGATAACCTTTAGTAAATCCCAAACAACCACTGCGCTTGTTTTAGTAAATCCCAATCATTAAATCCCAAACAAGGGAAAATGTAAATTCCAAACAGTATACTAATCCCAAACAACCACCGCGCTTGTTTTAGTAACAATGACTGTGCATGAGGGACCATCTGATACAAAGGTTCAGATTAGCATTAAGTCGGAATCAGATTGTAATAACAATGTTTATGCATGAGGGAGCATATAATTCACAGGCTCAAATTAGCACTGAGCCAGAATCAGACTATAATAACAATGACTTGCATCTAGTTCACAAGCTTAGATTAGCATTCAGTCGGTTTATTAGGCTGTAATAACAATAGTTTAGAATGCGAACTATTGTTATTACAGCTTGATGAACCGACTCTGCTAATCTGATGTCCTGTTTTGATCTTGCCTCTCTTCAGTTGATTGTAATAACAATGACTTTGCATGAGGGGACATCTAGGTCACAGGCCTAGATTAGCATTGAGTTGGAATCAAATTGTAATAACAATGACTTTTCATGAGGGATCATTTAATTCGCATGCTCAGATTAGCATTAAGCTGGAGATAGAATGTAAGAACATATCAAACTTTTAGAATTTTTCGATGATCGAGAAACTATCTAATCGCACGTCATGAGCAACCATCTAATCGCATGTCATGGGGCCAGATGATGATGTATATGACTGCCTACGCTAGGCTGGGCTACTAGCAAAGCTGGGTGTACATGCCACCGCTCCTCCCCCCTCATCCCATTGAATTATTATGATCTTGGCTCTGATGACCAAGAAATTCTCCCATGGCAACCATCTCGTGATCGTTCGTTTCCGGCACTCATTCTGCTTGTGCCCTGCCTTGTTGCAATAGAAGCACTTGATCTTCTTCTTTCTCTTTTTATCATCAGAAGAAGATGGGTTACTAGAGTCCTTACCCTTACCTTTCTTTGATCCAGCGGAGAAAGTCGAATCTTCTCCAGTCCTCATCTTTTGATGCATTTCCTCCTCCAAAAGCATTGCGCTGAAATCCTCAAAGTTGAGGGGTGGATTTCTGTTCTGTGTATTCAATGTCGTAACAAGACCGTCGTACTTTGGTGGGAGAATCCATATACACCTTCGTGTTAGATTCTCATTGGTGATGGTGATGCCAATCGCAGTCATCTAATTGCACAGATTCTTCACCCTAGTGATGAACTTCTCTGCCATTTCAAACTCAGACAGTTTCTTGTTCATGAGTTGAGTCTCTAAATTTTGAATTCGCATCTGATTCATGGTCTCATACTGATTTTTTCAAGACCATCCATGCCTCCTTCGCTGTGGTGACATGTTGAATTAACGCCATGATAGAATCACTTACACTGCAGACAATAGAACACAACGCATCTGCATTTCTTCTTGTCCACATGAGAATCTCATCCGCAATTGGTACTATCTATTGTCCTACATTGGTTGGATTCGATCTCGCAACTGGCTTCATGTCCACCACAATAGTAGTATCCTAAAGCTCATATGTGCTTAGGATGGTCTTCATCTTGAACTTCTAGAGTGGATAGTTAGTGCCGTCCAACTTTTCACTTTCGCTGAACGGTGGGATTCGCAGTCTTGCGGGCTGGGCCATCTCTCACAATCTGCTCACAAATAGAAACACACTACCAAATCTTCTTGCTAGAGCCCAATCTCTGATACCATGTAAGAAAACAATACAACGTCTATGCTCAACAAATAACAGGATCTCGTATGCAAGAGAGAAAAGCAGATAGTACGGAGAATCAAAAACTTGAATACTGTAAAACTGATACAATAGATGGCGCTGCCTCCCAGCCGTGCGCTCTTGTGTGAGAAGCTTCGATGGCATGCTGGAAACAGTAGAGAACGGAGGTTAGATGCTAAGGAATCAGGGTTGCTATAGCCAGTGATGATGATGGGCTTCACGGGCTTGCTCTTATATAGCCACCAGTCGTAGTCAATTAGACCCAATTGGGAGACTGACCCAATCGGCCCAAAATGGTCGACTAGAGGTTGGTCCCGAAATAGGCCATCAACCACACGTTAGAATTATGGCATAGAATAGAGCAACTTACCTATGGTCTCCGTTCGGCCGGAGCCATCCGGGATCATCTAGGTTTCCAAATGGGCCCCGTAGCCTGAGAGTGGGCTACCTCTAGAAATGCTCAGTCTACCCTCAGTGCGATCAGTCATGGGATGCCTTCTTGCACTTGAATGTAGCCTAGTTGGCAGTGTGCCAACTCTATCTGAAGCCGTCCAGCCATCAGGCCACACATGGCCCCCATCTGGTATCCAAACCAAGACCTACCGGATAACCGAGCTACTCAAATGCCTTCTCCTCATATGGGGGGCTTACAAGTAGAGTTAGCTAGTTCTCATGTAGTTACACGAGAGTGGAGCATTGATATCTAACAGGGGCAACTAGTCTGTCAAGGTCAGAAGATTACCATCAATGAAAGCATGATTGAAAATGCTCTAGGAATTTCTGGAGGCAGTTTGCAAGCACACTTTTTTGAGAAGTAGTGGAAGAGACAGAAAATTCTAGACATATACCCCAATGCTTAGATTAGTAAAGATGGTGGAGTCAAGATTACGAGTGCCAATAGACCTCCAAGATGTGCTGAAGAAGACCATTCAAGATACGAGAGGAACTTGCAAGTTCTGGCAGGTTCAAGCAGCAGTAGAGCAACTGAAAGGATGTGATGTATCTTTCTCAAGAGCGATCTCCAAGAGCATGTTAACCAACCTAAAGAATTGCATGGATGGCAAATCCTTATTGTCATCTCAGTCCGCTGGAGTTGCAATACACCTGAAGGCATCTACCCTCAAAGGGATTTTTGAGCAATACGATAAGAAAATGTCTCAGAAGGTGACTTTTCTACAAGAGAAAGCCACCAATGCAGCGAAGGCAACACAACTTGAGAAAAGTATCAGGGAAGGTGCAAAAGCCAAGGTAGAGAAGGCACAAGCGAGGGCCTTGCAGGCACAAGACCAAGCTAAGGCCGCTACAAAATTGGTCTCGCAATAGAAAGGCATAGAATAGAGGAAGCAGAGATGCACATGAAGGAGCTATGAGATAGGCTCGAAGAAGTGAGAAATGATAGCGACATGGCAGACAAGGAGCTAGAAAGGATCTTGAAGATCAGAAAGGCAAAAAGGAGGGTCTTTACAAATGACTCTGCAACATGCAAAATGCATTGAACATTGAAAAAGACCAAATGATGGAGGAGCTAAAAAGGGAGAATGCAAAAACCAGAAAGGTGATGTAGGAACTGTGAGAGAGCTTCAAGGCCAAAAAGGATGGGGTAGAGAGGAGCCTGGGTGGAGAAGACAATGAGGCAGCTCCCCAGGCTAGGAAGGATGTAGAGAGCAATTTCCACCTACCACAGTGGAGGAAGTTCCAAGCACCACGGTGCAACAATTTGTAGCAGCCGTCGGTGAGGGTTGTTTTTTTAAAACACTGTTGGAAGTCCAAAGAGCAAGCTACAAGACTCTGCAAGAAGATCATGATAGACGCTTGCATGAGCTTGCCGAGGCTTTTGATGATTATGAAAAGTAGTCCGTCATCTTGAGAGATTTCCAAACTAGAGTGGAACTCTTGGAAACAGCCCATGAAGATGTTTTTCAACAATTTATGCAGCTTCAATAGATGCTGAGGGATTCAGATGAAGCTGTTGCATAAAGTGAGCAAAAAGTGGAGGAGATGAAGGAGAACATCCGTAGCCTTAGGATGAGGGAGAAAGGAATCAAGAAGCAACTTTGTCATGTACAAAGCAAGACTGTGGTATTGACAGCCGCAATAGTTAAATCGGATGCCTATCCTGCTATGCAGCAAGGTTCAAAATGCATGGTTTGCCATACTCCCATCATAGATGACTATTGTATTTGATGGCCTACGTGATACCACCTTGTGCACGTTTTTTGCTTTGGAGTGTTTGTGTATACAAAATCTCTATGTAGAGAATGCCATTTGCCATTTCCCAGGTCATGGACATATCAAATGTGCCTGCCACTACAGCTATCTATGACGAGAAAGTAGATGTTGCAACTCAATTTGCCATTTGGGCAAAAGATATTAAAGACAAGGAGCTCAAATTGAAGAAAGCCAAGACCAAGCGTGACTGTGAGGAAAAGAAGCTTGAAGGGAGGAACTAGCCCCCTTTAGGAAAGGAGCAAGAATGGCTGAGCTTGCAACCAGGAAGCTCAAATCAAGGAAAGAGGAAGCAGCATGAAGGGAGGGGCCAGGCCCCTGCAAAAAGGAACCAGTCCCATTCTGGAAAGGAGCAAGGAGGGCCAAGTCCGCAATCAAGGAGCTCAACAAGGAGTCCTTGAGATGAGATCTGAAGTAAAGGAGTCTTTGAGAATGTAATCTATGTAATTTGTGTGTAATCTATTGAATTATTAATCTTCTCCAGAGTTTACTTGGGCAATGTTTTCTTACCTATGTGACTAGATAGTGTCCTTTGATCGACGCTAGTGTGATGATAATAATGAGACAAAAGATTTCGATTTGACAAGTAATGTGAGACTGAAAGATTTTGATTAGTGATAGTATGTGAGATGAAAGATTTTAATTAGACAACTAACATGAGACTGAAGAATGAGAAGGTCAGGCTCAATGAACTCTCTCCCTATTTAATTGTAGTGCAGACACAACTAAGAGCCCATTACAAAATCTAGCCCTAAAACTCTGTACACCGATCCAAACTTTGTACACTGATCCACCTACTGCGAATCTATGGCATACCCAAAAGACATTGGAATGCTTTTGTACTATCTAAAAACGATGTTGGATGGCAGCCTCACAGAAACAGACTCGGAGAAGGAGGAAAATAACTACAAGAAGGACATGCTTCAGTGGTGGGTGTATTACTTGGAGTCAGCACTGACGATGAGTATTAATTTCCATGGCTATTGTTTTTCCTACTCCTTTAAGGTACTTGTCAAGCTCATGATGTAGGTTTCTTTTGGCAGGACATGATAGAGGCACAAAGATGTACAGAGTGTAAAGACCAGGATGAAGAGGACCCCCAGCAAAAGGAGGAGTTAGTATGGGCATATAAGTCGGTAGAGTCAAGCAAGCCATGTATAATTCGAGTGTGTGAAGAGATCTGCTATTTTGCAGCAAACTGGCCTCAAGAGCTGGGAGATGCTTGCCATAGAGAGGCTAATAAGATAGACTTTGGGAGTCTGGAATTTCCTTGAAAAAGAAAAATGTCATTGTGTTTTGAAATAATAAAAATCTTGCAAACATTTCTTAAACTTGTGGATATTCTCATGGTGCACGTAATACTTGATTTTATATCGACCTGCTTCCATGTTAGTACATAAATGTTTTAAGTAGCCTGGTGGTTGAAATCTGACGGTTAATGATAACCAGTCTAAAGGGCACTAGCATTGTGCAATAAATTTTAGGATAGCATGGTAGTAGTGTAGGATAAGTTATCACTAGCGCGGTGTTTGGTTGCACTAGGATATTAACAGCAACCAGTGTGGTGGTTTGCTTCTATTATTACAAGATGAATGGATTTGTAGGATTTGTGGATTCATTATGGGAAACCATCACGGTGGTTGTTGGGATATACTAAAAGCAAGCATGGGATGAAATCTGACAGTTAACGAAATGATAAACAATGTAAAGGGCACTGTTTTAGTATAACACTATCCAACAAATTTTAGGATAGCATGGTAGTATTGTAGGGATAGCATGGTAGTAGTGTAGGATTAGTGCATGATAAGTTATCGCTAGCACAGTGGTTGGTTTACACTAGGATATTAATAGCCACCAGTGCGGTGGTTGTTGGGATATACTAAAAACAAGCATGGGTTTTAACTGTTTGGGATTTACAAAAACAATTTAATAAAACCAGCACGGTGGTTGTTTGGGATATATTCAAAAGAAGCAGTCTCAAACAAGTGGACATATTGTTTCCTTGCAATGAGACTACATAAATTTTCTTTGTATTATCTCAGTCGTCCTCGTCCACCGCTCTAAGACACCCCAAGATGTGCTCATGTGTTCTAAATCCAATTTGAAGAAACTCTTGCCCTTCTTTTGTTGTGGCACAAGTTGCATCTGGAACTTAATAGCTCTTATTAGATGAGAGTACACACATGTTTGTGGACTCTTACATAGCAGTTCATAATTGCGACATCTCTTGGATGTTTTTTTGTACCAAAAAGCTCCAACTACTACATCCCACTATCATAGGTTGTTCCCCAGTTATCCTTAAATGTTTCCTCAACCTTGTACTTAGGTTTTGTGCACTACAATAGAAAGTATGGGTCATCTTCCTCGTTCTCCCTAGAATCTGCAACAACTGCAAAGTTATCTTCCTCTTCTAGACAGTCAGTGGGAAAAAGTATGAGAAGGAGCTGCACCACGAGATTCTTATCTCTTTTCTTCTTCTTTGGGCAATCTCTAACAAAATGCCCAAAGACCCTAGACATATGGCACTGATCTTGCATTCCTACAATCTTAACTCTCTACTAAAAAAGAGAGACATCCAGGAGTTGAAGCATGATGTGGTCATTGGTAATATTAGGGTCAGAGTCAATGACCCTAGCTCTAGGTACCCATTAGGGGAAATTTGAGCTAAAAAAGGGCCTCTTGGATTAGGACCTTAAGAAATGTGATTAAGGGGTTGGCCAATAGGAAATCTTGAGCATTTAGATAATGGAGGTTTTTCGTCCACTTTTGATTGGTGGGATAACTGACAAGACGTCCAATTTATCTCTTGCCACTTTAGCTTGAACCTTGAAGGTTGATGATTCACAATGCCTTAGTTTGATCCTAGCCGTTGAGAGTGTGCGTAGTTGCAATAATCCAATGGCTCAAATTCTTATTATGGCTTCCACATTAATAATGAATTATTACATCTTCATGGCTGCATCTAATCCCTTAGATAGAGTCCAAGATCTACAGTGAGGGATAGGCATTGCATGCACACCCTTAGATGGAAAGCAAATCATAAGGTTTTAACTCGGGGTATTGCATGGCAACCCATACAGCTAATGAGGCAGCCACCTCGAGGGGTTCACATCCAAAAAATTTAGTGTACCATGTGCATTCAAAAGGAGGAGTATTTTAATCCCAATTTGGGGGAAAATTTTACAGGCTTACAATAACAGGAGGGGTTTTTAAATTCAACTTTGGGAAAAAATCCAATAGTTTACAAGTAAAGAGAAGTAGTTGTATTGGAGAAAAAATTTTAGTTGAGGGGTTTTTTAAATACGCCTTGAACGCACGTGATACCTAGGATTTCTTAGTGGTGCATCCTTCAAGGTGGCCACTTGGCTGGCGGTGGCTTCTGGGCCCTTAGATGAGAGGCATATCTAAAGGTGAGGGATTAGTTCCTCACACACACCATTGGATGGAAAGATCATTAAATGTGGAGATTCAGCCACCTTCTAGTAGTTAGCATTATTAGACCTAGAGGGATCTGATGGTCGTGCTCAATTGTATCATGGGCAAAACCGACAGACACGACATTTGGCATGCACACGAGTGAGTCCTCCCTCATGGTAGCAGATGGGTTCCCTTTTATGGAAATAACTTAAATGTGTTATCACTTGTAGTGCTGATGGTTTTCAACCATTAGATTCTTTTAGATCTAATCCTTAATGTGGTCTTAACATGAGGGAGTTGGACACATGGCATATGTAGGGTCACCCGCCTGTGAGCCTTTAAGAGCCAGAGGATCTTTTGCTCATCAAATATTTTGCATGATATTCCCTTCTCCAACCATCTAATTTAGATCCATACATGATTCACTGGCTAAAAACGCCCCTTCAACTTAATTGAGAGCCATTTTTGAGCCCTTTGATCCATCTGCACATTCAAAGAAGTCAAATAGTGAAAACTCTCATTGACTCATAAAATACTTGCAATGATTGCATTCTTTCCCCCCTGATATTAAGGAGATTACCAATCCCCTAATCCTATCCTTATGAGACCCTTTTTGAGCTCAAAATTTCCCTAATGCCCATTGGATCTAATCACCTCTACCACTAAAGAGGGAAAACTAGGGAGGGGGGGGATCTCAGTGTTGACTAGTCAAAAATCAGTGGCAAGGAGCCTATGATACACCTAAGCCAAACCTTGAAATCTAATGAAGAGAGGCATTGTTTTCATATCCTTCTCTATAGTGTTGAAACTAAGAGAGAAGGGCTTGAATAGGATCTTCCTAGAGCCGAGAAGTAAGGAACTAGAATTGAGCACAATGCAGCTTGTAGCCCCAAGAGAGTCAAAATCCACCTAAAAAATTCTTCATCTCAGTAATCTAATCTTGATGAGGTGTTGGGCAATGTCCTCAGATAAGGTTGCAAGAATCCAGCAATCCCTAGCCTAAGATCTTGAAGGGTGGGAACCATGGATGTGTGTGAAGAGAGTAGTAGAGATATTCCACTCCACATCTTTTTGCGAATATAGCAGCTTGTCTTTTAAGAAAAACATGTTGTCTTGGCCGATGGAAGTGGGTGATGATTTACTAGATGGGTTGCCACTTGTCAAGAAAGGATAAGAGGCTGATTCAAACCATTAAGATATATATCCATCGAAGAGATGCAGAGCGGGAAGTGGGATAAGGGAAAGGCTAAGAAGGAGGATGCAAGGAAGAGAAAACAAAAGGTTGAAGGGGTTGAAGGGAGGTGAGAGGGGATGAAAGGAATGAGAGTATTAGGTAAAGAGGAGTGGGCATCTAAGGAGAGAGAGGAAGGAGGGGGCGAGGTGTTGAGGGGATGAGGGGAGAGAGGAAGGAGGGGTTTAGGGGAGAGCTTGGATTGGGGGGTAGAGCTAGAGAGGGATGAAGGATGAGGGATAAGAGAGGCTAAGGAAGAGAAATACCTAGGAAGCTACCATGTATAGATCTATTGAGCCACAAAAGAGACATTTGAACCAAGCTAGCTCCAAGCATTGGACAAATTAGTAGAGCTAGTATAAGGCACAAAAATTGAGGTGAAACCTACCCTTGAGTGATCACATCAGATGCACATGATTGGTACAATTTGTATGGCACAATTGTATACAAAAGTATAGGGCAATAGGACCCTAGTTACTATCCACCATATAAACAACCAAGTCATATAGACAAAGTAGCCTGTTGTGTACCGACAAAAGTACAAACAAGTTGTATGGAATGGTATGGCTTACAGTATGGATTAATGCTTGATAAAGATGTGAATTTTTGCACCTTGATCTCAGTGCATTTGGTAGCAAAAGGAAGGGGGGTAGAGAGCAGAGGAAAAGGCAAGCAGTGGGGGGAGAGGAAGGATACAACAGGGAGTTGCTCAATTGACATGAATCTTTGACAATATAAGTCCCAAATAAGGAGGAATTTGCTACATTTCATTCACAAGATTCTGATTTATTTTACATTTAATAGTTTAACAATGTTTGTCATTTTCAAATGTGATTTTTAATTTCTTAATGTAATTTACTAAGTCAAGTGTGCCTCTAAACTTGCTAAATGCAATTCAGTTTATTTATTGTTTATGTAATATCTTTGTATGTGATATCGGTTTTGTTTTCTACCAACTTATCATGTACATGTGCTAATTTATTTACATTCATGATTAGGTTTAGCATGCTAATACCATGTGACTAGGACTTACCTTTTGCAAAAAGTAGCTCCTAGTCACATAGTACCGGATTTCATGCTTCCATGCCCTTTTCTAATTTGTTTTTTCACCGACTATACTCTACTGTATGAATGGCATGGTACAATTTTTGCATAATGAAATATAATAAAAAATTAGGGTTTAGGGTTTTCATGTAATATTGATCAATGATTGGTATGCACAAGGGTGGGAGTAGAGGATCAATTGGGGGAACAATGGCTTCAATTGATCACTATATTGGCAGTGGCTCCACACATATTTGTCCTCCATTGGCAATTTTTGTTAAATGAAAGTTAAAGATAATGAAGTCTAGGTTCTTTAGTCGAATGTGAAGATGAAGGCCATGTGTCACAATGTCAATTTTGTAGTTAGGGTTGCTTTGTTTCTACTCTTAAACATAAAATTTGGACCCCTCTATAGTGTTGTGGCCATTGCAAGGCTAGTTGGTGTCACTAATGCCCAAGCAATTTAAAAAGAAATTGTTGAATCCTTTCTTCTCAAATGCTAAGGGTGCAAAACCCAATTGAACAAAGTGTCGGCTAGAGTAATATGTGCCCTAGTCTCACTCCTTATCAATGTACACTATATTTTTGAATTGATTTCTTTGTTCGTTGTTGAATATTATTTGCTTTCTTTAAATTGCAAGTAGGTAGAATAGAGATTGCAAACACATGCATATTATTATTTTCTATTTTCAAATTGCATGTAAGTAAACTGGAGATTGTAAAGAAAAATACATAGATAGCATATGATGTGAAAGAAGTAACTTTGTTATATTCATAGGAATGATACACAAGATTGAGGACACTTGCATCTCTACACTACCCAAGGCATAGTACACTTCCCAAACCTAATCATCACCCAAGGTGTATAACACATACCAACCCTAACTATCCTTGGATCACCTAAGGCATACAATAAACTACATATCTTTTGACTCATGGTGGTGACCCTAATCCTATGGATGGAAGCCATCTAGACATCATACATGAGGTCTATTGAATATGCCTTGGTTGTGTACTACAAGGCAAGTAGGGAATCTACTATTATACACTAATGGGCTTTCATGATCTCTCACTTGGACCATCTAGACATCTGGTTGTTGTTAAGGTCTTGCATGATCTCACATACAACTTAAAAAAATCTTGCCTTTGGGGTAAGGACAATGATAGACTTCTAATACTTGTGGATCTCCCAAAGTGCCATAGTTCCCAGCTTGAATCTATGCTTCCTCACTAGAGAAGGACCTCAAGTGAGAGGTCTCTGGCCTAGATAGAGTGGCGGTTGGTGCTTATGGGCATATATGAGGTGGACCCTATTCATTTTTTCCCCCAATGTTAAGGTTGGAATTGTGGATCTTGTCTCCCCTTTTGTTCTACCTTGATGGAGTTTCTCATTCAATTAATGTTGCTACATCCTCTACTCTACTCATCACATTACTTCTTTATCGTCATCTTCTTCAGTTTTCTCTTCTTCTTGAATCTTTGTCCATCAAAAGCGAATCTTTAGATAGAAATCTAGGTGGGTGCCTTGTTGGGTGCCTCTATTTGGGTGGGTCTTTGGGTTTGGGTGACATCTCGCACGAGTCTCGTACTATGTGGGACACTAATGGCTCTTTGAATGCTAGTTTTCCTGTGTTCTGTTGCTCTATTATATGCACAACATACTTGCCAATGTAGTTTTTCCATGCTTTGTTTGGACCACACTCCAATGCTTCCATAATACTATGCCATGTATAGTGCATGAGCATCTAGAATATGCTACCATATAGGAAAACAAATTAGCCTAGTATGGGACCATTCAATATGGACATCTCAATATCCAAACTACATATTACTATACTATGTGAAATGATTCTTCCTGAAGCAATAACCATATTCTGGCTAAAGTCATTCACAACATTGATGAAACACTTTGCATCATCATTTTCAAACCTTTTCTTTTGTAGAGGAGGTAAGGTATCAAGAGCTAATCAAACTCAAGCTTTTTCAAATCTTTTGTTACCCATTCCTCCTCTTCACAATAGGCATTGAGTAAATTTCCCCATACATCAAACTCATCACCATGTTTGATCTTGTCATTTTATTCTTTGCAAAACAAAATTATACAGCCTTGACACCACCAAAGCTTGGCTTACATGGAACCTTTCCTATTATTTTAGACCTTTTCTCATCTTTTGTAAATATTTACTTATCCAGAGTCATAGTCCCATATTTGAAAGAACCTTTTCAATCCTTGCTATCATCCTCTCAATCTCTCATTGGGGTTTCAAGTTATATGCATCAATGATGTATAGGTGAACTAACTTTTCAATTATTTTAACAATAGAATGAAGGACACAAATGAGTACTCTCCCAAAAGGAATTTCAAGATTGGGTTTCATGATGGATGTCTCCATAGAGCATTGCAATCCAATGCGTTACTTTGATTGACCTTTGGAAGTTTAAGAACCCATTGCTTTTGGTTTCTTTAACTTGCTTGCAATGGTACTCTCTTTTGCATGTACAATGGACAAAGCTGCATTTAATTTTCTCCTTGTGCCACATTAAACATGTATTTAATAATGTTGATGTCAACAACTAGATGCCATTCCATGTGGTAGGGTCCATATCCTCAACTTCAAGTAGCTCACCATGTTTATGACATTTGATCACACTTGGATTTTAGCTTGGTCAAAGAACCACTTCAAAATCAAATGTGACTCCTTCAACACCCACAAAACCAACTCAATTCTATTTTAAAATATTGTAATTTCCATTAACAAATCAGAATGTAAATTTCCATGTTACCTCAAATGCAGCTAGCCACAAAATCTCTTGGTCTGATGTCACACTAAATTGCCTTGCATAATCAAGGTCAACTTAAAGGTCTAGTATTCTATTCCTAAATATTAAAATAACTCTTTCTGCAGGGGGGGGGCACTATGTAAAATCATTGTATAGCATGTGCGATAAGAGGATATTTGAAAAAATTCCTACCTACAGATTTTTATAACCTATATACACCCCTTCTGTAAATTTTGAGATGATTAAAGCATACCTTATGTATGAACACTTTCACTTTTTGAGTTAAAAAATCCCTTATGTCTGGTAACTCCATAAAAATATAAAACCTCTTCTGTTGATCGCATGTGCTATCTTACATATTTGTTAGTGACCTCCCTGGGGATTAGTGAGTCTAAAGAACTAGAACTCACAGTCAATAATGACTTTGTGATAAGAGTACTACAAGCCATGGTGAAGTTTTATAATTTGCCTACGATAGAATAGAATGATGAACTACAGATCGTACTAAGCTTGATGAAAGTTTAATGGTCAACCTTTTCTTTTAGAGTTAGTGTACTACATACATGCTAAGGCCCCACTAAGGCTCACCAACTAAATCAATTAGTACACACAAATCGAGAGCATGCCTTGATTTATCAACATCGGTTGGTTTTGGAAGCAAGGCTTTAAATTTTGTTTCCCATAGAAAGGCATGCTTTTTAAGCTCTTAAATATAAGTTGATATTCCCTTGTAGTTATCCCTATAGTGTCACAAACTCCTATGCATTAGTTGCATTGAAATGTTCCACAGTACGAATCATCCCTAAGGGGAATATCATAATCATGGAGAGATATAGGGACATTATCCATGGCCGTACCCATAGTCTTCTTAAAGTTATCACTCCAGTCTAGAGAGCTCAAAATATCGAAAGGAACTCATTGACAAGGGGAGGTAGCAATTGTGAGAAATTGCAAATGGATAAGTCTATAAAAAAATTGAAGAGAGGGAGCATTAATAGGAAGGAAACTTCTCAAGGTCAATGCAAGATGGATTGGCTTGTAAAAGATATGGTACATTTGGTCTGTTAAGCATGTAAATCAATGAAATCCAGTGGTCAAAGGCTTTTCTAGGGGAAGCCATGAGTGTAGGAGAATGCTAGGGAAGACAAAGGAGAAGGATGTGGAAAGCAAGGCTACTCGAGGGTTACCCAGGAGTGTGAACAGTACAATGCATGTGCAAATGACTCAATAGTAGTGCACTATGTAAAATGGATTTGGCCCTAAAATTAGGGGTGTGAACAATACAAATGAATCAATTGTGTGAACAATATAAAGGGGGTTTTGCCCTAAAACTGAGAGTGTGAACTATACAATATGCACTTTATATAGGGGAATTTTCCTAAAAATAGTTTATTTAGAAAATAATAGTCTAAAAATAGTCTCTCTCTCTCTCTTCTCTCTCTCTCTCTCTCTCTCTCTCTCTCTCTCTCTCTCACTCTCTCTCTTCCCACCCTCGCACAACCTGACACTCAAGCCCCCCCTGCACCCCTCTCTCTCTCTCTCTCTCTCTCTCTCTCTTTCTCAGTACTACTCTTCCTTTCTCTTAGTGACCATGACCCCCCCCCCCCCCCGCCCTCTCTCTGTCTCATGCATAATATGCATATACACATCAGCACAATATAATTGTCCACAAAAGTTTGTGGTACACCTAGAGAGGGCAAAGAAAGAGAAGACGAGGAGATTACTAAAAGAAAGTATATCCAATGATAGTGAAGACACAAATCCCTACTACTATACTAATCCTATGAAGGAAAGGTTGTACAAGGTTATCATTGGAAGAGTTAATAAGATGATAGATAATGTTCCAAAAAGGGATTACTCACTCACTATTGCTAATATCCATTATGATTGAATATGGTTGGCTCAATTGATGATGAGAAGGCCTTCACATATGCTTAGATAGCTAAATTGACTACCTCCTCCCCCCTTCCTCCCTATGGACATTTGTGATATTTCATAGTGCTAGTAAGTAGCATTTGTTGTTGGTGCTTTCAAAAAAGAGGCTCATAGTATGGTAACTTTATATTAGTTATCAATACCCAAATATTGTTATTTTATTTTGGTTCTATTTCTATTCATGATAAAGATTTACACTAGATTTTTCATAGTTGGTGTAGGACTAGATGTTCCATAAATATTTACACTAGATGTATCATAATTCGTGTAGGACTAGGACAAATATAGATCATGTGCTTTCATCTATGTGCTTGGATGACCACTACTACCCAACCCCAAAAAGGCTCTAGAGAGTAGCATGCCATCCTTGTTACTCACTATAGTAGCCACCTTCCTCAGAGTCCTTGTCAAATCGTATCCCTCTTTCTTTCATGTTCCATCAAAGTCATTGGATAGGCCCTCCATATCAGCGTACTTGGATAGGCCCTGCATATATTAGGTTACATGTAGGTCGTCCAACATATCATCCTCTTTGACACTCCTTTGACATCATCAAATTCACCCAATGCAACAGTCCTCTTTCAATCCTCAATGTTTGCTAGATGTTCACAAATGTGAACGTCAACCTCACAAGTCTATGCATCAAGGTATGTACTTGATATGTATTAAAAACTGACCTCTTGGTAAGGTGTATATTTGTATAAATTATAGTTTTGAGTTAAATGTTCTAGAGTCAGCTCTAACAAAAATAAATTCAAAGGAAAAATGTTCACAAATGATCACTTTCTTATTTTTAAAGTTAGCCATGACTCCACAATCATATGTGACTCTCTTTGAAATGATTCGTTCCATGCAAAAATGTCGTCCATATGACCATAATGCACTGTACTTTTTGTACTGCAAAAGAGCATCATTAAAACAATGAAGATGTATCTATTTTATAGCATATATTGCCACAAATAATTACTTAATTACATCAAGAGGTAAGAAACTTACATGCATGATACATCTAGATGATAACTCTCGCTCCTGTGATATATAATAATGACTCTTGTAGAAGCCATCCTTTTGCAATGCTTGCTTCTAGTCTTGCACTTTGTCTTATAAATCCCTTCAAAGTTTTCATAAACCGCTCAAGAAAAAACATCCACCGACTATGAACGGTACCTGCAATGGCTACCTCATCAACTATGTGCACAAGCAAGTGCACTTGAGTTGTCATAATGCTTGAGGGAGAGTGCTTCTCAAGCAAGCATATGGCTTTGATGGATTCCACCCTAACCTTCTCGATGCTTGATATGGAGATCTCTTTTTGAGATATCCACCTATTTCACATGCCCATGTAAGATATATTCATAATCCGTCTACAGATTATTCAGATTAAATTGAAGAAAATGGAATCAATGCGATTTGATAGTAAGCATACCTCACAATACCAACTGATTTTGAATATAGCATTTCTAACATCTTCTTATATGCACCCTTTTATTGTAATTGGGAGGATGAACTATCAAAGCAACAAAGAAGTCAACCCGCGCGACACTTTCTTTCACATCTCTATTGTGGGAAAAAAAAAATCTCTCCTCCCAGCTTATATTCGATGACCTTGCTTTCCTCCTCTCTATTCCCCACTCGTCACCCCTACCTAGCCCCTCTCCCAACACTTGTGCTCCCTCTCCACCCTCCCTCTGTGCTTGTGTGAAAGGAAGTTTTTTAAGAAGGTGAGTCTCTTTAAGCAATGTAGGTTCATTTTTTAAGCATGTTTCTCCTTGTATTGCTAAGGCTATGTGCTAATTTTCATGCTTGATTTTCAGAGGTTAAGGAGAAAAAACGAGATTTGGTGAAAGAAAGAAGACTCACCTCTTCTCTTTTTAGTATTTCTCTTCCTCCTCTTTCTCCTTGTTTGTAGGCTTATGCTTGTCTCCTCAATCCAATCCCTTTGAGAAGTTGCTTCTCAACTTCCTCCTCTTTCTCCTTGTTTGTAGGCTTATGCTTGTCTCCTCAATCCAATCCCTTTGAGAAGTTGCTTCTCAACTCCTCCTTCCTCTAACTAGTTATCTGAAAAATGGTATGTTTCCTCTCTTTTGTAGGGCCAGTCCATGAAACACCGAGTAGGAGTTTTCCAAGTAAGAAAGTGCTTTCTCTTTTTTCCTTTTGGTTATTTTCGTTAGGCGTAGGAACCCTCTCTTCCCCTCTCTTCTCTTAGTCCCTCTTCTTCCCCTCTTTTCCTCTTTTCCTCTCTCTTTTCCCCCCTCTTTCCCTCATATGCTCATGCATAAGCTTTAGCATAATATATCTCTCTTTTTCTCTTATGCATATGTTTTTCCTTCTCTTATGCTTATGCTCTTTTCCCCTCTTCTTTTTCCCTTCTTTCAATCTCTTGTCCCCTCTTCATTCTCTTATTTTTCACTCTTTTTTCCTCTCTTTTTCTCCTCTTTTCATAAGCATATGTATTTGCCTATGCTTATGCTTATGCATGAGCATATGCTCATATGCTCATGCATAAGCACAAGCTTATGCTTTCTCTCTTTTTGTCTTATGCTCATATGCTCATGCATAAGCATAAGCATATGCTTTCTTTCTTTTTCTCTTATGCTTATGATCTTTTTCCCTCTTCCTTCTCTTATGCTTATGCTCTTTTCCTCTCTTCTTTTTCCCCTCTTCCTTCTCTTCTTTTCCCCTCTTCCTTTTCCTCTCTTTCAATCTCTTTTCCCTCTTCTTTTTTTCCCTCTTTCAATCTCTTTTTCCCTCCTTTCCTTCTTTTCTTTTTCCCCTCTTTCGATCTCTTTTCCCCTCTTCCTTCTCTTATGCTTATGCTCTTTTCTCCTCTTCTTTTTGCCCTCTTTCAATCTCTTTTCCCCTCTTCCTTCTCTTCTTTTTCCCCTCTTTCAATCTCTTTTCCCCTCTTCTTTTTTTCCCTCTTTCAATCTCTTTTACCCTCCTTTCCTTTTCTTTTTCCCCTCTTTCAATCTCTTTTCCCCTCTTCCTTCTCTTCTTTTCCCCTCTTCTTTTTCCCCTCTTCTTTTTCCCCTCTTCCTTCTCTTCTTTTCCCCTCTTCTTTTCCCCCTCTTTCATGAGCATATTTTTTTTCTTCCCTTATACTTATGCTTATGCATGAGCATATGTCTCCTTCTCCTTCTCCTTTCCTTCTCTTCTTTTTCCCTCTCTTTTTCTCTTCTTTTCATTCTCTTATGCCTATGCCTATGCCTATGCTTATGCTTATGCTCATGCATATGCTCATATGCTTATGCATAGGCATAAGCATATGCTTTCTCTCTTTTTCTCTTATGCATATGATTTCTCTCTCTTTTTTCTTATGCATATTTGGTTCTTTTCCCCTCTTTCAATCTCTTTTTCCCTTTTCTTTCTCTTCTTTTTCCCTCTCCTTCTCTTATGCTTCTCCTTCTCTTTTGCTTCTTATGCTTTCCCTCATATGCTTTTCGCTTCTTACCCGCTCTTATTTTTTGTTTTTTGTTTTTTGTGTCTACGTTTGTCCAGTCCCCCCACATTAGACATGGGATCACGTTGCACGTCCGACGATATGAAAACCCTCGTAGGAGGAGACATCATGATCTCTATTCTCCAGAGGACTTTGATTCCACTCAGGCGACACCTTAGGGGCCTACCCCTATGACTACCCCTGGCTCGACTCCTCTCAAGCGTAGCACTGTGACTACCCCTCGGGGAACTCCTTTGCTAGCAGCCCATGGCTCTGTCGGGAGTCCTGACGAGTTTGTCGCATAGATGAGTGATGAGGAGGTAGCGAGATTCTTCTCTCTGCTATCCCAGAGGACCTCAACGACTCTCTCTCCTACACCGATGGCTGGACCTACTGTCCAGCCGTCCCCTCTACCCCTTTGATTGAGGGATCACCACCTAGGTGTGCCCATCGTAACGAAAGCAAGATTAGGAGGGGTCTCTTATGTTGTGCTGACTCAGGATATGTATATGAGTCAGCACACTCACATCCCTACAGGTCTCCACTTGGTCCCGAGACCCAGTACCAGTCAGGTCCCTTGTCCTCTCCTACTCCCATTGCTATTCCTCCCTCTGAAAGCGCTCGTATAAGCACCACTCGCTCTGACTCTGCCACTACCATGAGTCCTCCTTACCCAATCAAGGACCTGTCCTATCAAATCATGACTATTAGAGAGATAATAGAAGATAAAAAGGGCATAGCAGTGTTGAGAGTTCACGCTCAACATCATGTGATCATGTGTGCATAGCACCATCACGTGATCATATGTGCATAGCACTAACCTTATAGAGTGCTATAAAGGAAAGGGTTAGATCCCCTAACCCTAACCCTAAAAGGGTTTGTATATATTCTATTTTTTCAACTAATTCTAGTGTACAGTTAGTCATTTGTGGTGTGCTCTCTAGCTGTGCCCTCTCTCCTCATCTCCACTCTTCTCCTCTCCCCTCTTCATATTTTGTCATGGTATCAGAGCTTGGTTCTGCCTTCCGTTGAGGTGCCATCCTTCTTGTGAGAGTGATTGAGAGATTGAGAGATCGAGAGAGATTGAGTGTTCCATTCTCTTCCATTGAGAGAAAATTTCGTCCATCGAAAAGAAATTTCCATCATTTGTTCTTGAGAGTTTCATTGAGAGATTCATTTGATTCTCTATTCCGTTCATTCTTCCGGGAGAATGAGTGGTTCTTCATAGTGTGAGAGATCCTATTGTTTGAGAGAGAGAGTCTGAAGCTCTACTGTTTTTGAGAGAAAGAGAGACGAGAATTTCTGCAACTCTCTACCCTTTGCCTCCCTCGTTGTGGTGGTCGTAACCTCCACCACTTCTTTTTCTGCGGCAGCAGCTTCGGTCACCTCTTCAGCCTTAACTGCTTCGGTCTCCGTCGGGGGGTCCTCCGGCGCTGCTGCTGCCGCCTCTTTCTTCGACTCCGATTTCTTCTTTTTGAGCAAAGATTTGCTCTTTATCGCTTCTTCGACTTTCAGCCTGAATGCTTCGAGCGCCTTCTTCTCGGACTCTTTCAGATCTGCGACGTTGTAGCTTTCTTCTTTGAAAGAAGGAGTCTCAGTGGGTGCACCATCCGTGTCCGTGGGAGTCTCGTCATAGTGCTCCTCTCCAATTTCCTGAGCTTCCTCTCCATCTTCTCATTTTTCGCCACCAGCCTCTGCTTAGTGTCCTTCAAATTTTCTATCTGCGCGTCTTTCTTCCACAGCTCCAGCTCATGGGAGAAGCTCTCTACAGCCTTCGCCATCGCACGGCTGCTCCAACGGTCTGCCATCTCCAAAGCAAATGACTCCAACGACTACTTCGGCAGCGCACGCCGCGCGGCCGGAGCTTCACGCCTCGCAACAAGCTCGTTCCGCCCACACCTATTGTACATTTGAATAAGCAGGTTACTAAGAAATCTGTCGCTCGCATATCCGCGCCTGCTCATGTGTACATGCACACTTTCACCCAGCGACAGGTTCTTGGCACTGGTACAACGCGTCAACAGCGAGGCATAGGTATCAACGTCTGTCTCTGGACCCAGTTGATCGAAGAAGACGAAATCTTTGAGATTCCGTCAGAATCTCAAAGATTTCGATCGTCCTCCTTTTGACACGTGGCACTTATCCACTCACCCTATCACAAGGGTCACCACACAGAGGTGTGGTCAATCAACTGACACGTGGCACTTATCCATTTGCCACATCATCTTATCTGACACGTCATCAGTGACACATCATCACTGCCACATCAGCACTGCCACATCATCTGCCACATCAGCACTGCCATGTCATCTGCCATGTCAACACTGCCATGTCATCTGCCACGTCAGCACTGCCACGTCATCTACCACGTCAGCACTGCCACGTCATCTGCCACGTCAGCACTGCCACGTCATCAGGCCATGTCATCAGTGCCATGTCACCCTGCTGACATCATCTGTGCCACCTCAGCAGTCCAGCCAGCACTGACCCTCTGCAGGCACAGTCCCTTGCCAGGCACACTGTGCACACACTGCATGTGCACACTCCTGCCACCTCAGCACAGAGCTTCACTGGCACACCTCTTGCTAAGCACAGTGCCACATCATCACTGCATGTGACTCACAGTGACACATCATCATTGAGCACCGTTTGCACTCCTTTTGCCCCTCCACCTAGATCAAGTCATATCTCTTGATCCAGGAAGAATTTGAGGGTGCTCCAAAAAGGAAAGTCGCTCGATTTTTTGTGCTCTACGCGCTCGTTACATCACGCGCACATTTCGGCGCAAGTTACACTCACATTTGAGCCTCACCGACAAAACCACTTCCTTCACGCACATTTGCCTCTACATCGACGCATCTGACCCAGCACTTAAAAAGAACAAAGGAAAAGGAATTATTTGCTGCTCTTTCATCGATCGACGGTTGGTTTAGATCTAGATCAGAGTAGACTAGATCGCCATAGAGGGGACGCTTTGAATTCCCCAAGTTGCCAATCTAAGCCATGCCCGAAATTCTCGACTAGTACCTACTCGGAGTCAGTCCATACGCTCACATCCGATTTCACATCATTACATTACCTGAAACCTTACGTTCATCAGTTCAGTGAGCAGACTTCAGAGTTCAGAGGCATTGCAGATTGATTCAGTGGGCAGATAGCACTTGATTTCACACACACATGCCACCATTGTAAAGCCTATTTGGCTATCTCACGGCATCGTGCACATCATTTTTCAGCCTTGTAAAGCCTCTTGGCTATTCCCGGCATCATTGCCACAAGCCTTGTAACACAGGTCAGATCTTATTTACTGCAGTTCTATCTTCACCGACGGTACAGAGATTTCACTTGGCATCTTCAGTGTATTTGCAGTTGATTCATACAGAGTTTTTTCAGGACACTTTTGAGTACATTGTTTGCACCATGTCGACTAGCAACCTCAATCTGGAGGCATCTGCTAAGTTAGACAACTCCAATTACGGTACATGGAAATACCGAATGGAGACCATTCTTGTGCTTCAGGACAAATGGGAGTATGTCGATGGATCCATACCTAGACCATTGGCCGATCCAGCCACCAGTAGCTCTACTCCATCTGTTGTCACAGCACCAGCAACGGGATCTACATCGGGATCTACATCTACACAAACAGTTTCCACACCAGTAGCAGATCCTGCCATTGCCCGAGCTCAAGCAGAATGGGATAAGAAAGACAAGTATGCCTATCACCTGATCAAGCAGAATGTGCAAGATGTCATGCTAGGACAGCTCAACACAGTCAAGACATCAAAAGAAGCATGGGATATGTTCGCAGCTCTCTACGAGTCCAAGAACACATCCAGGATTCTCACCCTGAGAAACCAGATCAACCAGAGTTTCCGCAACAGCAGTGAAACCGGTCATGCTTATGTACTCCGCATCAAAGACTACAACAATCAACTTGCAGTAGCAGGAGAGACTATGAATCCCGCAGAAATGGTTCAAGTAATCCTAAATGGACTAGGAGAAGGATATGAGAATCTGGTCCAGAGTATTGCCATCCAACGGCAAATTCCAACACTTGAAGAACTTCAGTCAGTTCTACTTGGTGAAGAACTCAGGACTCAGGCCATTCAAGCACGTAAAGGTCATTCTAATGATCAGGCATTCACAGCTTCAGACAGAAGCAGAGGCAAAGGCAGAAACAGAGGTAGATCATATCAGAAAAGTGGTCATCATCATCAACAAAATTAAAATCAGAATCAGCATCAGCATCAGCAGCATCCTCAGCAACATCAAAATCAGCAAAGAGGAAATCATTCCAACCGAGGAAGATTCCAAGGACGAGGGAATGCATCCACCAATGTGTCAAACATTCAATGCAACTATTGTCACAAGTTCGGACACTATGAAAGAGATTGCCGCAAGAAGCAGTATGACCAAGGCGGTCAATCCAGCAGCGAGGGAATTCCCGAGGAAGAGGAAATCATCGTGGTGGACATTCTAGTCACAGTCATTTTGCAAATGAACATGGAAATATGTTTCTTGCAAGTGAGGAATTGCATCAGACTGATACAATGCACCTAGACACTGATTTCAATCCCAAAGAGGATTTCAGCTATCAAGTCGACCAAGTGGAACAGGATCCTTGGTACATCGACAGCGGTGCATCATCTCATATGACAAATCATCAGGAATGGTTCACAGAAATGAAGCCATTAGAAGGTCAAAAGAATGTCATCTACACAGCAGACAATACACCGAATCCGGTTCAAGGGACAGGTGTTATCCCTATGAACAATTTCACTGGTACAAAAGGATTAGTCAAAGATGTGCTCTATGTTCCGAAGCTCAGCAAGAACCTTTTGTCAGTAGGTCAAATGACGGAACACAACTACAAAGTCATCTTCGACGGTGATGAATGCACTATCAGAGACAAATCCAAAAGAGGTCAGCTAGTAGCAAAAGGTGTCAAGGAAGGACGCTTATACAGGATGCTAGCTACAGTACCAGATAAGCATGCCATGTCAGCTCAAATGCAACAGATGCCACTATCTGCAAAATGGCACAAGAGATATGGTCATGTCAACTTCAAGTACTTATTAGATCTCAGGAATCAAAATATGGCAATTGGGATTCCGAAGCTACAGTTTCTTGGAAAGGTTTGTGAAGCATGCTGCTTCGGCAAACAAAAGCGAACCAACTTTGTCAGAAGTACTTCTCGTGCACGAGGTATTCTTGATTTAATTCATACAGATGTATGGGGTTATGCCCAGACCCGCAGCATCAATGGTTCACTTTATTACTTGACCTTCATCGACGACTACAGTAGATATTGTTGGGTCTACTTTCTGAAAGAGAAATCTGAAGTGTTTGCCAGATTTCAAGAATTTAAAGCCATGGTAGAAAACCAAACAGGTAGAAAAATCAAGGTCATGAGATCAGACAGAGGAGGTGAATACATGTCTTCAGCCTTCATGAACTTTTGCAAAACTCACGGCATTCGAAGACAATTCACATGTGCAGATACTCCTCAGCAAAATGCAATAGCTGAAAGGAAGAATGGGACTTTAGCAGACAGTGCTAGAGCAATGCTTAGTGAAAAGCATCTTCCAAATCAGTATTGGGCAGAAGCAATAGCTACAGCTAACTACTTGCTTAATCGGCTTCCTACCGAACCGATACAAGGTATGACTCCTTATGAAGCATTCACTGGACACAAGCCACGCATTGGGCATCTCCGCATATTTGGTTGCATAGCATATGCCCACATACATGATGATCATCGCAGGAAATTGGATGCGAAATCACGCAAATGCATCATGGTTGGCTACAGTGAAGAAAGCAAAGCATACAAATTGTATGATCCCATCAACCGCAAAGTCATTATCTCCAGAGATGTGATCTTCGATGAGGAATTAGAATGGAAAACCTCACCTACACAGGAGATAGAAGCATCGACTTCACAGTCATCTACAGAACAGGTTGATGAAGAAGAGCAAGAATTGCCAGCAACACCCCAAGCAGTGCCACAGCAGCTCAGACGGTCTACTAGGGAAAGCAGACCACCAGCCAGATTGACATATGCTCAGAAAGGCAAAGCAATTCAGGTGGAAACCACCAACTATGCTCTTATGACTACCATCATGGCTACAGAAGAGCCAGTGTACTTCGAAGACGCAGTAGATAAGCCAGAATGGCAAACTGCTATGAATGAAGAAATGGATGCTTTGTATAAAAATAACACTTGGGTATTATGCGACCTTCCACCAGGAAAGAAGGCCATAGCCAACAAATGGGTATACAAAGTCAAGTACAATCCAGATGGCAGTATTCAGAGATACAAAGCCAGATTAGTTGCAAAAGGATTTGCACAACAATATGGCCAAGATTATGATGAGACTTATGCTCCAGTAGCAAAGATGGATTCCATACGGTTCTTGATATCACTCGCGACACTCAGTAAATGGAATGTGTATCAGCTCGATGTCAAGAATGCATTTCTCAATGGTTATCTAGACGAGGATGTCTACATGCAACAACCAGCCGGTTATGTTGAACCAGGACAGGAGAACAAGGTTTGCCATCTCAAGAAAAGTCTCTATGGCTTAAAGCAAGCACCCAGAAGTTGGTACAGCAGAATTGACAAGTATTTTACTGATCTGGGATACATGAAGTCCAATGCAGATCATACTCTCTACTACAAGGTTCAAGGGGAAGATATTACTATTGCACTTTTGTACGTAGATGATCTGATTGTGACAGGAAGCAAGGATAGCTTCATCAGAAAATTAAAACAAGACTTATCTGCAGAGTTCGACATGAAAGATCTTGGACTTATGCACTATTGTCTTGGAATTGAGTTCTGGAGAGATTCCGATAGCACATTTATGAGTCAGCTCAAATATGTTGACAGTCTCCTGAAGAAGTTTCATATGGCAGATTGCAAGATTGCAGCCACTCCCATGGAACAGAGTTTGAAACTTAGTAAAGATTCAGAAAAGCCTACATTCAATGACAGATACTACAGGCAACTCATTGGATCTCTTATATATCTGACAATCACACGGCCAGATATTTGTTATGCAGTAAGCTCACTAGCACAGTTTATGGCAAATCCAAAACAGTCTCACTGGAATGCAGCCAAAAGAGTCTTGAGATACATCAGAGGTACAAGACAGTTTGGGATAGAATACAGAGGAAGTCATCCACGGTTGCATGGATACTGTGATAGTGACTATGCTGGAGATCATGAGACCAGGAGATCGACACAGGGATATGCATTTTTCCTTGGTCAAGGTGCTATATCATGGTTGTCAAACAAACAGCCAATTGTTTCTTTGTCTTCGACTGAAGCAGAATATAGAGCACTCACTACAGGTGCATGTGAGGCTATATGGCTCAGAAGACTATTGTCAGAAACAGATTACTTTGATGAGTCAAAGCCAACAACAATATACTGTGATAATCAATCGGCTCAAGCATTGGCCAAAAATCCAGTATATCACTCCAGGACAAAGCACATTGATGTCAGAGAGCACTTCATCAGAGAAAGAGTGTTACTTGGTGACATCACACTGCAGCATTGTGATAGCAAAGAAAATGTTGCAGACATCTTTACCAAACCACTCGGTAAAGAGCTATTCGAGAAACACCGACTAGCTCTTGGTTTGATGCAGAGGAAGGACATTCCCATTAAAGGGGTGTGATGGAATGTAATGCTCAGTCCTTCTTCGATTCCCCAGAATCATCATCTTGAGGGAAGGCCTACTTCATGATGTTGATCTTGAGGGAAGGTGTTGAGAGTTCACGCTCAACATCATGTGATCATGTGTGCATAGCACCATCACGTGATCATATGTGCATAGCACTAACCTTATAGAGTGCTATAAAGGAAAGGGTTAGATCCCCTAACCCTAACCCTAAAAGGGTTTGTATATATTCTATTTTTTCAACTAATTCTAGTGTACAGTTAGTCATTTGTGGTGTGCTCTCTAGCTGTGCCCTCTCTCCTCATCTCCACTCTTCTCCTCTCCCCTCTTCATATTTTGTCAAGCAGTGATGGCCACCATGAGGTGGTTGATGAGCCACCACTTTAGGAGTGACATAGCTACTGACTGGCGAGTGACTCGCGGACCAAAAGAAGCAGGCAATCATTGATGAGTTGAAAAGAAATTCCCTGACCTCCCAAATTGAGAGTTCAATGAGAATAACATGCAAGAGCGCATGGGTTTGATCTTAAAGCATCGTAGGTCAACCTTGCATACTTCCATCGCAAAGGGGAAAGCTAAACCCAGCTGGGCAGACAAAGCTGATTGGAAGTTTATCAAGAAGCAGAACAGGGATCATCTCGAAAAGTTCAAGGGTCAGAGGAAGGATGTGAGGAGATGGATGGACTCCGTAAGTACTTCGCACTTTGGTGCAAGCGGACGGTTGGCATTCGAGGCAACTATGGTAAGTCTACTTCTTCTCATTTAATGTATTGTTCTATTTGTTTTACTACATATTGCATGCACTTTATCTAACTTTCGTAAATTGGACCCACAACAAGTTGTGATGGGTCGCCTTCCTACACATTCAAAGACGAGTTGCACATTTCGCGTAGGAACAAAGCCATGGTTTATTGAGTAGGAGGCACTGGGAGCGATGGTCGATTGGGCTGAGGTGGTTGCTCGCACAGTATAAGTCTACTCCTACTTGTAATTGCACTTTTTAAACTGTTTTATTCTATAAGTTCCAATCTAATTTGCAATTAATATGGTTTCACTCTTAGAATCAAAGCTCGAACGTCCCATTAGTGGAGGTGAGCGGTGATGATGAGGGATTAGGCGTACACAACTTTGACGAGGGCCAGGGATCAGGCGAAGCTCACGAGGGCTAGGGAGCAGACACAACTCACGAGGGCCAAGGATTAGGCCAACAAGACGAGGATGAGGAGGACGATGATGATTCGGATGAGTAGTAGTATTACTAGTATAAGTAGTAGTTTGCATATACTTCGCCATATATATGCTTTTGTATATCGGCTCGTTTGAGCAATTTTGTATCACCCTTTTCGAAAGGGTAATTTTGTAACAAACAATGTTGTATATCTTCGACATGTATATGCTTCTGCTACTTGGTTCATTTGAGTGATTTTGTATCACCCTTTCCACAAGGAAAATTTTATAATAAACAACATTCTTTTGTAATTACTAAATAAAAAACATTAGTGGGGTAAAACAGGGCTTGTTGTGGCCCTATTTAGCCCCACTAATGTTTTTTAAAGCTTTTGTTAATTGTCGCTATATAGCGACATTTACTAGCGTCATTATACAGCAACGTTTATTAGTGTCGCTATATAGTGATGCTTATATAGCAACCGTTCTTTTTTGATGTTTATTGTGACGTAAATAACGACCTTTGCGCTCGTCAAAAAAAAGTTTTTTAGTCAAAAAAAGGTTGGTATTATTATCGGAAAAGGACCTATGCCTTGTAGTAATTTTCAAGTGATCAATTATACCCAGGGCATGTAATAAAGCTATTGTGGGATTGTAAACTCCAAGTGCCAGAATGAGTCTTGGGAACGGATGATAATGGACTTGTTGCTTACCAAACTACACGCACATAATGTTGATAAAAATGACGCAATGCAATCAATTGATGATATGAAAATTTATCTAAAAAATTTGCAATATTGACATCTCATCATATCTTGATTTACAAGGTGGATAGCATAGTATTTACATAATGATGTTGCTAGTTGGCCTACAAACAATGTTTGTTTATAAGTCGTGCACTTTTTAAATATTCCTAAATCATATTATGCACTGTTTTGAAATGGATGTTGGTTACCATGATTGGTAGTTTAGGGTTTATGGTTTGATATTCGAGGAAACGATCTTTTACAATTGTATGAGAAACAAAATGTAAGAATGTTCGTATGTCTCATGTCCTGAATTCGTATCTTTGCTAATACTAATTAGGTTTAGCATTTCCATGATCCTAGTTTACAAGCATAGCAATGGCATCATCATCAAGAACACCCTCTTGACCATCCACATAGACCGAGTACCACGCACAAGATGAATGCACATGTTCTAGTCAAGGGATGAAATTCTTGATGGGACATGGCTGACGTTGCCACCACAAAACTTGTGAAGAGAGAGCAGACAAAGGCAATTGCCCTTGCTAGTCCTTTCCATAACCTTGAAGGCTTGAAGTGGAGAACTATGAAGGCCCTAATCTCAAACGAGGATGCTGAGGCTATATGGAATATGAGCTCAGCCTCCGTTGGCCATGGACGATGGCCCATTTTGTGGTATCATAACCAAGCCATCAAAGAGAATGCCGCCACCATCTGGGAGATGATATTCATAAAGAAAGCTCACTTCGATATTCCCCCATACTTTGCAAAGATGCTATATGCAAAGTTTGTGCTTGGCTGTGAAGTGGACTTTTCCTCAAATGCTCAAGTATGCTAGCAACCATGTGTGACAAGCGCTAGACCTGTGGTAGCAAAACCTCCAACACACGTCGACAGTCCAATGTCAGGAGAATATAATATTCAAATATCATGTCGACTATTTGCTTCATGTTTTTTGGGAGAATTCCACCCCAACGTCAACTGATAAATTTGTATGTAACCTTATTGGACATGTAGCCTCGGTGATGCTACTGACAACCTCTTCATGAATATCAAAGAGGAAGTTGGAGAGGGAGAACATGCCAAGCAAGACGTCATGTTTTCTACCATGACTTTGCGAGATGTAGTTATGGAGCATTGACGGGTGCAACTGCAAGAACTTGAGCAGGTGAAAAGTGACAATGAACGATTACATGCATTGTTATCTCAAACCAGACAATGGCTTGATATCGACAATGCATACGCAGAGATGTGCCTAAATATAGCAACTAATTATTCTCAATAGGTGCACGATGCACAAACCACCTTGCAACATATCGAAGGAGGCATAGTGTTGGCAATCAACCATGATTTTGTTGGCCTCATCATGCACAAACCGTCCACAATACCCGCACAGTTATAGTTCATCATGGATGGGCCATGTTGTCCAATTTGCCAAGATCACTTTGATGGGGCCACAGGATACTATGCTCTCCCTTGTGATCATCGCTTTCACCTTGCCCTCCTCGTGAATACTCTAAATGTGAGAAGTGCATGTGCGGCCTGCAATGCTCCTATGGCACGTGAGTTGTATGACATGCTCGGCATTGGCGCAATGTACTCTCCTGATCCGAGGCTACATAGAATATAAACGATCAAGAGAGAAAAAATTTGTATACAACTTGACATATAATATCAAACCATTTTTTTGGCATGTGTAGCCAAATTGCAAGAATTGTATTAAAGGTTTGTTACAATGGTATATCGCAACAATATTCGTTTTGTTTTTAATTTTCACTAAATTTACTTATAATGGTATATTAAAATAATTTTTCATTTAGTTTATATTCAATGTAGTGTTGAGTCAATTCTCATAAAGAGAAACATTGTTTTATAGCTTGCACATAATGTCAATCATCCTTGCCATGGTGTTGATCATTACTAGCATGCTGCTGGGGCTTACTGTTGATTGCGGATGCTTCGTGGTCCTGTACCAACATGGAATACATACCTTGCTAGGGGCCCAAGGCACCCACCAACCTCCTCCCATTGTTAGGATGAGCTGTTATGTAAAAACCTTCATGTAAATCTTTTTTGGCACACCACATTGGCTTCGGTTTTTGCCTATCTACTGGCTTCAAATTTTGCCTTTTTACATCTTATATGGATATTGCCATCTATTGGCTCTTTTTTTTTGGGCCCATTTTTCATAATAGTAATGTTTTCGGAGCTGCGAACTCCAAGACACGAATACGAACATCTTATAACTTGAAATGTATAATAATGTATTGATGCTTATAACAACACATTTTATCAAATTATTATTGTGAAGAGGCTGAAGGGCTTCATGTCGACAGGTTTCAAGCAACTAGATAATCCTCTCCAAGTTTGAACATGGAAATAAAAAATTTGTAATACCATCTAAATGCTTTAACATAACTTGCAATTGGCATGACGTCAATCAACAAAATTTAAATGGCACAAAAATGTAACCACGATCAGTGGTGTCAATAGTATTTCAAGACTATGCATTTCTATACATCACAAAGTCTCCTCATCCTCATCCTCATCATCGCTAGAGCTTGCTTTGACTGCGACTTGCACTTGTCCAACGATGGAAGGATCATGGAATAGGCCTGGGGATCACAATGTACCCACTTGGGTAGATCTCCATCATTACTCTCTCCCTTAACATCATCCAAAACTCTACCATTTGCATAAACATATACCAATTTCTTTGCTCTTTCTATCTTCAAGAAATTTCTTGTGGCTAAATCTACAAACTTGTAATAATTACTCCAATTTTTTTCACTCGACGAATTTCTGCAAGGTTGGGATAGCACTTTCAAAGCGAACATTTGCGAATGAGGTGTTGATGCTCCATAATCTTCCCACCATCTCCATGCAGGCATCTCCTTTGCAAGGTCTCATATTCTTGTATATGCAAACAGCCCTTCCCTATTTGAAACAGTGGATAATTCTCAGACAGCAGCAACATAGCATATTCAGATGTATCCTCAAAAAATCATCCCAAGAGATTACGCCGAAGTATTCCATTGTTTTCGAATGATACTCCCACCATTGAGGATCTGAAATACGAACAACATAGTGAAGGTCATTGTGAGCATGATTCCATCGCTTTCGAAACATCTTTTGCAAAGTGGCACGACAATCGGTGCTATAGCCAATGCCGTCACATGTGGATTTTCCATTTTCCTTCAATAGGTCTCACTCAGTAGTCCACCAAGCCATGTAAGCACTGCCCAAACTTGGACCTTTCATGTCTAGTTTTTGAATGGTAAACCATACTAGCCTCATTGCATTGGCCGCATCAACTATTCTCTTCCAAAAGCCAGCATTATGAGCGATTTGCTTCATCTCTTTAAATTCGTTATGGGCATTTTGTGAAGTTGACTCAGCTATCCACTCGTTAGCTTCTACACTGAATAATGTCTTCGTTACAACTCTTTGTAGCTTGAGCAAATGGTCCAACATTATATAGTTTGTTCTGAAACGTGTTTCGCCAAGTTTCAAAAACTCTAGTGGATGTTCATCACGTTGGTGGTTTAAGAATATGCCCAACAATTTCTTGTGGTTGAGGGAGTACAACACCAATCTTTGTCCTTCATCTATAGTGGCTTTGAACCACAACAAAACTTACAAATTTCTTGGTAGCTTTGTTTATCCTCTTTCTTATGCTTCTTGTCTTTCCCAAGACTCCACAAAATTCTAGGAATCTCAATTATGTGAATAGTACCAGTGCAACGCTGGTTTATTTATGATTAACAACACCAAGTGGTGTGCCCCAGGGTTAATTTAAAAACATTCAAAGCATTTAAATACAACGTTTTAATACCACCGCAAATCCCCATATACAAAGAGAGGAAGTAATATTTGGAACATTTTGTACATCAAGATTTCTTTGAGGGAATACTAATATCATTTTTGTAGGATGATGTTTTAGTTGAAAATACGTTCAAACATGATGCTTTTAGAGAAGCTTTAGAGATAGGCTATCCATATTGAGAATGAAAGTAATAGATATTTTAAATAGTCCCACTTGGTGCAAGGAGAAGCAATTTTGTTCTATTTATAAGCTCTATACAAATTTCCAAATACTATTCGTCTATATCCCCCAATAGAATAATTTGAATTACCAATGGACCAACTTATGCATGCAAAGGGGGATAAGAAAATGAATAGCACATTGTGAAGAAGAGAGAATGATATTAGGGGTGCCTATATTATGATATGGATCCTGTCAACAATTTAAAACGAGTGAAGGTAAACTCCTTCAAATAAATATTGCATGATGCTAATCATGGTCATTAAATATAGTGATAAGTGGTGTCATTCGTTGACTTTGTACTGGTAGTTTTCCTTTTTGTCATACCCTCTGCAAACCATAAGGATGATGTCCTTTTGTACCTCTTGAATGATGAATCCACATAATGAAGACCAAATCGTATTGATTGGCCTAAAACATACTCAAACCCATCAATTAATGACCAAGCAAAGTACCCATCAACCTTTGCTCCATCCCTACAAGAGAAATTATTACACTGAGTAAAAGTAATTAAAACATATTATTTTACTTAATGATCTTGAAACATTATACAATTTCTTGAACACAAAAAGGTGATATTCGATATACCTTATACCCTCTAAAAGGCAAGTTAGATAAGCATTAAAATATCCAATGCGCTCCACATCATTCAAGGTTTCTTCTAAGGAATTGCTCTCCAATCCCCATCCTGCAGTATGGAAATGCGTAGTTTTGTCAAATACACAAAATCAAAGCCTTGTTTTTGGGAGTATTCATGAGCATGAACCTATACATAATTCATAATCATGTAATGATTCTCACATAATGACACTATGATAAAATATAGCAATTGTTTTCAAATGTACCCACGCTCGGATGATCATCTATTCTACATGGAATATTTGACACGAGAACATGTACAAGACTATGATAATTCTCACCATTTTCTGTTATATAAATTGAAATGGAGCTTGAATATTCTTTGGTCACATAGTTCAAGATGCTCCGCATACTCCATGGTACTGCAGCTTGATTCGACATCTACAAGCATACCATAACTACTAATAAGAGATTCATAGATATCTACAAGCATACTGTAACTACTAATAAGCGATTCAAGAAAGACATGCAACTTACCAAACCAGCATGAATTCTATTGTTAAGGGCACAACAGTACCTATTGCACACTTCTTCTAAACTAATGTGGAATTGGCATGTTGCAAGGGAAATTCGAAAGGGCTTGGAGGTGGCGATTAGGAAAGTAGGAATCATGGCAAAGTTTTACTTGGGCACAAATTGGTGGTTGGCTCTAATGGGAGATGTGTCTAGACTCCCGTCAACTTTGGGAGCTGCTTGTAATCCGTTCCTACAATCGGCTTTCTTGCTTGCTATTTGGGAGTTTCATAATGTCCGAGTCCACGAGTCTAAGCCCAGTCCAAGGTGTTGGTAGAGACAGGGTAGCAAGTATTCGGGCCTTTTTGAAAGCGAACCTTTGAGACTTTAGTTGGTTGTTGAGGGCCAAAGACCCACTGATTAGCCGGTGTCTACTCAAGGTGGTGGTTTTTGTGTTTAGTCTTACTAGTAAGGGTTAACCCCCACAGTTAGTCTTACTAGTCAGTGTCTACTCAAGGTGGCGGTTTTTGTGTTTAGTCTTACTAGTAAGGGTGAACCCCTACAATTACCCAAAGCTACAATTAGTGTAGGTCCAAGGAAGCTTGCCCACGTAATTATGGACCAATTTTGGTAACAGGTCTTTTCTTGGGGCTAACTATCCTCTAATAGATTTGGCAGCTTGGGGGGAGGAGCACAATAATATGCAGCATAAGTCTTTTTGTTTTATCTATTCTTTTAACAAAGGCTGTGTTTGTCTTACCTCAAGAAATTCTCCAATTGCTTCTCCATCACGATAATCTACATAGTAAACAAAATAAACAAATGAAGAACATTTTTTGAAAGTGAGAAAGCAAAGCCTTTCAAATATGAAAATAAATTGCTTGATAAAACTTATATTCTCCATCTATTGTTATTTCAATGATAGTCTAGTTATAAGTTGGTGAATGATAAAGCCCCTCTAACGTCTAATAACGGCTACCCAAGAAATTTCAAACTTTTCACATGCGAAGTAGCTTAAATGTTAACCCGATAGAGAAATATATAAAAATAAATATGTATTTGCATACTCCCGAGAAATGCTCTGCCCTTATTAGAAAGTTTCGGAAGTACTTGACGCAAAAAAGTTTCTAGAGTACTGGACGAGGGCTTCCAATAAGGCATCAACTGTAAAATAATTCAGGGACAAAAATGGACTACGATAGCATTGTCATTGGGTGTCTTCTTTATCATTTACCACTGCTCCCAAAAATAATTTGTCAGGGAACTTTTTTTCATTTTTATATTTCCACCAGCAGATTCTGTCCTGCTGGTCGTGAGTGTCCAACATGAAAGGACGTTGATAGGAAAGCCTACTTGTGAAGCTTGCCCGCATGTCTTGATAAAATCCCGTGCTGTTAGCATCCGGCACGGCCGTCCCATCGTAGGCGTACGTCGCAGTGGCGATGTTCAGTCCCAGAAAATCAACCGAATACCGCACTCTCTCTATCTCTTCTTCTCTGAATTCTGGTAGCCGCTCGCCCACCGCGCTCCGCATCGACTCTGGATAGCTTCCCCACACTATCGGATGCAAAAACCTGCAGACCAAAAGACAATAGATCATCTTCATCAGCTGCATCTGGATCTCTGGCCTCATCACCATCGCAACCATGCAGCTGTTGAATTCATAATACAGAATGCGGAGCCTGCATAAACTTAACGGATTGGAAGCATCCTGCGGCGCCTTTGCGAGCTGTTGAATTGAGATATGGAATGCAAAAAGGTGCAAAAAACAAATGTTTTTCAAGCACCCTGCGGCATAAGCTTCGCTTTCACTAAGATTTCAGGTTTTCTGAGTTGATTACATGCTCTACAATTTGAAATTATACTCACCACCCAGTAAAGAAGTCGATCGCCCTCCTCGCCGCTGCCACATCTTGTGCACTCTCAGTCAAGGGCTCGTACCATACGAACCACAATGCTATGCCAATGCGACCTTGCTGAGTAGCCTGTCAGGTGTGAGGACAGTCGCGTTAGTTTTTTGACATGTCACTATGCGATTTTGCAAGGAGGTTTTACTAGTTACCACCTGCGATCCGATCACCTGGTATTTTGCTCGGTATAGTTCCACAACAGCTGCGTGCGCAAGCAGGGCATTATGACCCACAATGTAGGGCTCCGTTGATGAGTTTCCTGCAGTGCAAGTACTGCACCGTCCTGGCGGTTCTTGGTTAGAGGCAAATGCTAAAACAGCGTAGTCATTGGGCTCATCCATAGTTACCCATAGCTTTACCCGATCTCCGAACGAACTGAAGCAGACATTGGCGTATATAACGAAATCTTCTCTACATAATTCGAAGACATGAAAAGCGTCAGTACTGAAAATGCGAAGGACGACCACACACGAAGATACAAGAGGACAATATTGCGTCAAGAGCCCAGGACATTACAGTAGCTTACATAAAGGACGGACTCAGGAGGCCACCGTAGGAGTCCTCGAGAGCCTGCGGATGGTCGAGAGACCAGAGGGTGACGTGCGGCTGTATTCCTGTACTTGTGACAAATATGTGAGTGATGTAATTTCAAAATAAATGTTCGTGGCGAATAGCGAAAGCTACACTCAGCTTAGCTAAATCGATCACCTTTGCCTAGGAGGAGGTCAATGACATCGTTATAGTGTTGTACAGCCTCCTCGTTGATTTCTCCAGGTCCATCTGCGCAGGTAAATAGCTTTGAACATCAGTGAGCCTGACTCGGGAGTCGGTCTCAGCTATTTACATGAATGGATTAGCCTATGGATTAAGTCTCTGTAAAGTGAAGTAACGAACTTGGAAAGATCCTTGTCCAGGCGATCGAAAATCGATATGCATCCATTCCCATGTCGGACAGGAGTTCTATATCTTCCTGAACAGAAACAAGGGAGTTGAAGGAACGGCGCGCTGTAAGTAGGAGGTGGACGCCCAGAATATTTAGTTTTTATGGAGGCCGTGTAGACTCCTACAGGAAAATTACTTCGGTATCTGTCGGGCGCACTTGAAGCCGTGCGCGGGCAATATCTTACCCGATAGCGATGGTAATGGTCACCTGCACTGCCTGGTGTGCTACCGTCAGCCACCGGAGCTGCAAACCGCAAATTAAACATCCGCAATTAGAATCATGTAATCTTGTCCTGATGGTCTGATGGAAACTTGAAACCGCAATTTGAGGGAACCCCTAGGAGAAATTACAGGTAGAAGACGCCGCGTAGGTGTCCCAAATACTGTCGCCTTTGCCCGGAGCTGGAGAAGCACCTTCGTGCTATGGAACGTGGAGGAAAAATTGAAGTAGAAATCGTTATTAAGGACTAGACCGAGAACGTTCATGTTTAAAATTTAAAAAAAAGTTAATCTCAAACAGCCGCAGAGGGGTATAATTACAAAATTTATTACTCGGCGCAAACAAGCGCAGTCAATGCAAACAACTATGTAACGCATTCACCCGTTCATCAAACAGCGTTGGAATATGTATGGTGGGGCGGGGAGTGAGACAGAGGCGAGTAGCTTGGGCAATGGGCATCAATAAAATTTGGGGGTAGTGCTAAAAATAGAAGGCAGCATGAGCACTTTAGAAACATAGGGAGACCTGGCCTAATAAAATTGGAGGGACACTTTTTTACGAAAGTGTAAGGAGAGCATTGCCCTTCTAACAAACCAACAAACCATCAATTGCAGGCAGTGCTAACACTTTTTTACGAAAGTGTAAGGAGAGCACTGGCTTTCTAACGAACCATCAATTGCAGGCATAAACAACCCATGGAGTGGACTTCTAACGCCGGATTTCATTCACAACATTACTCATCGAGCAGACGATGCGTCGAGTGCACAATGGATAAGCATCAGTTCAAACAATCCTGAACCCACATTAGTAATCTGTCAACTTGTTATGATATTTCTGATACTCATTCCGAAAGTTTGGAAGCGACTCATTGTGTATGTACCCTGCGAGAATTCTCGTCCAACCAAAGCAACAATTCTTCCCTCATGCAGCACTCAACCCTGCGCACTAGTGGATTCACAACGCTTGCTCAACAAATTTTAGAAACTACTCTTCCGTCAGAAGCAGCCGGGTTTCAATCATGGAACTAAAACAACTACTTGTGTTTTCTACAACACATGCTTGTGCTACACTCGTTCGTTCGTGTTAGAATGTGACTCATTAGAACTGTTAAGTGTGCGACTCTCGACTCTCGACTCTTCACTCAATTTCCAGACCGTTCAGACATCTGGTGCAAACAATTTCTCACTCGAGAATCAAACAACACACGGCCGGACACGCTTCCTCCCTTCTTCTTTCTGGGTGGGAGCAAGCGGTAAATTCAGTGCAAACAATTCATCGTGAGCTAATTTTCTAATAGTGGAGCTGACTAAGGATACCTTCACCGCCATAGTTTGGGCTCCGAAGACGAAGCTGCTGGGGAAGAGGCTCAGGTCGATAGTGGAGGAAACACTACAATTGTACTGGTACTGATCATGACGAAGAAGAGCATTCAAACGGGCCGACTGCGCAAGCGAAAGAATTAGGAGGAGCAGCTGCCTGCAAAGACAGGAGCTGAAGGACGCCATAAAGTCAAAGACTAGAAATCCTACACACACCATTCTTTGGTGTCGTTTTATAGAAACTGGTTCAAGTTTCAACGTCCCTCTGAGCGGGATCCTTGTGTTTTAGTCTATCAACCCGTGTCGAGAGCCACGGGAATGAGACAACTCATAAATGCGGTGGAATGGAAGCGGCAATGATTGAAGATTTTGTTGAGTCCCTGAAACGGAGAGTGTAAATTTGTAAAACACATCCCAAACTTCAAGATAAGAGCTGCTGTTAATTAATCACAGAACATTCAGCAGCCTTCAAAGTTCAAAATGCCTTCTTCCAGAACATTCAGCAGTTAAAGCTGCTGTTAATTAATCTCAGAACATTCAGAAGTTAAAGCTTCCAGAATTGCCTGCATTTTAAAAGAAAGACAATGCAGGCTTGCCTTGAAATATTCGCTCAATCGGGTCGTCACGGTTGATCCATAGAAAGAAGACGTGGGCTTTTGAAAACCGCGCATGCTTCAATATTTCAAAATGCAAAATTTATTGTGCAAAATTGAGTCATCAGAAAAATAAAATCGCGGGACTCAGAGGGCCTCCCTGCGCCAGCCAGTGGTGCTTGGGGAGCCCTACCCTAGCTGCCTAAATTTTCCAGATTCGAGCCCAACATTCCACTATTGGAGTAGGTGAACTGGTAGAATGGAGTATTGATTCTCTGAAACTGCCAAGAACGGCCTTCATGCCCAAGTGCTGGAAACCTGCAAAGTAAGTTCTAGGAGGTGCAACTGATTGGCTCTTACCTGCAGCTCATCAAGGCAGACACGCGGGGACGTTCTTCCCTTGAAACCATCCAATGTTGAATGGGTAGCCTCCCCAGCCTCAGTGAGATGCAGAGAGGCCCTCTCAAATGTTGCTCAGTGCTCATGTATCTACACAGCATGTAGCCACATGCCAACCCTCCACTCCCTTACCACACTTCATGCACAACTCACTGCTACCAATTTAACATACTTTTTCTAGCCTGATAGAATAAAGTTTACTGTTACCACTACAAGGCATAGGCCATTTTCCGACGAAAATACCGACGCTTTTTACATTAAATTTTTTTTTTTTCACGGGCGCAAACGTCACTATAAAAGTCGCTAAAAGCGTCGGAAAAGGAGCGTCGCTATATAGCGACACTGCAAACGTCGCTATATAGCGACGATAGAAACGTCGCTATATAGCGACACTGGTAAACATTGCTATATAGCGACGATTAACAGAAGTAAAAAAAAAGGGTTAGTGGGGCTAAACAGGGCTTCCTTTTGGCCCTGTTTAGCCCCACTAATCCTTTTTTTTTTTTGTAATTACAAAAGAAAGTTTTTTATAATAAAATTTCCCTTGCTTGCAAGGTGATACAAAATTGTTCTTGTGAAATGATGAGTAACAAATGCATATACATGTCGAACATATACAACAGTGTTTGTAACAAAATTACCCTGTCAAAAGGGCGATACAAAATTGCTCAAACGAGCGGATATACAAAATGCTACTACCACTACTCATCCGAATCCGAATCATCTTCGTCTTGTTGGCCTGTTCCTTGGTCCTCGACACCTGCGTCTTCTCCCTTGTCCTCGCCACCTGCGTCCGATCCTTGCTCCTGTTGATCGCTCGCCTCCGGATGATGGGACGCTTGAGCTTTGACCCTAAGAGTGAACCATATAAATCGAAAATTAGATTGGAACTTAAATTAAAAAGTGAGATTACAAGTAGGAGTAAACTTATACCGTGCGAGCAGCCACCTAAGCCCAATCGACTGTTGCTCCCATTGCCTCTTGCTCAATGAACCACGGCTTTGTTCCTATTCGAAATGCGCGCCGTGTCTCTGCATCCGTAGGAAGACGACCCATCGCAGCTTGCTGTGGATCCAATTTACGAGAGTTAGAGTTAGCTAAAGTGCATGTAATATGTAAGTAAAATAAATAGAACAATACATTAAATGGGAAGAAGTAGACTTACCACGGTTGCCTCGAACACATACCGTCCGCTTGCACCAAAGTGTGAAGTATCTACGACGTCTAGCCGTCTCTTCGCAGCCCTCCTCTGACCCTCGAACATTTCGGGATGGTCCCTATGTTGCTTCTTGAAGTACTTCCAATCAGCTTTGTCTGCCCAGCTGGGTTTAGCCAACCCCTTTGTAATGGAAGTACGCAAGGTTGATCTACGATGCTTTAGGACCAAACCCATGCGCTCTCACATATAATCGTCATTAAACTCCACATTTGGCGGATTAGGGTATCGTTGTTTTAACTCATCGATCACCGCCTGCTTCTTTTGGGCATCTTGATACCACCAATCGGTATTTATGCCGCTCTTGAAGTGATGACTCATCAACCTCCTCATGGTGGCCATCACTGCTTTGCCCTTTTTATCTTCTATTATCTCTCCGGCAGATGTGATTTGATAGGAGAGATCCCCTGATGAGTAAGGGGGACTGACGGTAGCAGAGTCTGAAGGAGTGGAAGCTGCACGAGCACTTCCGGAGCGAGGAGTAGCAGTGAGAGTAGGAGAGGAAAAGGGACCTGACTGATACTGTGTCTCCAGCCCAAGTGGAGACCTAAAGGAGCGTGAGTGTGCTGACTCGTCTACATCTCCCGAGTCAGCACAACATGAGCCGCCCGTCCTACTCTTCCTTTCCTTGCGAGAGGCATGCGCAGGTGATGATCCCGCGGTCGAAGGGACGTGAGGGGATGGCTGGGCAGTACGTCCACCCGTCGGTGTAGGGGAAGGAATTGCGGAGGTCCTCTGAGAGAGCAGAGAGAAGAATCTCGCTGCCTCCTCATCGCTCATCTGCGCTACAAACTCGTCGGGACTCCGGACAAAGCCATGCGTGGCTAGCAAAGGAGTTCCCTGAGGGGTAGTCGCAGTGCTACGTGGAAGAGGGGTCGGACCAGGGGTAGTCGTAGTGCTAGGTCCGAGAGGAGTCGGACCAAGTCCTCGGGGTAGTCGCCTGAGAGGAATCAAAGTCCTCTGGAGAATATAGATCGTGAGCTCTCCTCCTGCGAGGCTGTCCGTACTCGTCGGATGAGCGACGTGATCCCATGTCTAACATAGACACAAACACGAAAACAAAAAACAAAAAAACAAACATAAGCATTCTCATAGGCATAGGCATAGGCAAGAAGAAAGAAGAGGGAAAGGAAAGAAGAGGGAAAGGAAAGAGGGAAAGAAGATGGAAAGGAAAGAAAAGAATGAGAATGAGGAAATAGAGAATGAGAGAAGGGGGAAATAGAGAAGGGGAAAGAGATGAGGGGGAATGAGAGAAGCATAAGCATAAGCTTATGCGGAAATAGAGAATGAGCTTATGCGGAGATAGAGAAGGAGAGAAGCATAAGCTTATGCTTATGCTTCTCTCATTCTCTATTATGCTTCTCTCCTTCTCTATTTCCGCATAAGCTCATGCATAAGCATGAGCTTATGCGGAAACTTAAGCATAAGCTCATGCTCATGTATGAGCATAAGCATGAGCTTATGCTTAAGCATAAGCATAAGCATAAGCTCATGCTTATGCTCATGCGGAAAAAAAGAAGGAGCTTATGCAAAAAAAGAGAAGGAGCTTATGCGGAAATAGAGAATGAGAGAAGCATAAGCTTCTCTCATTCTCTATTTCCGCATAAGCTCATGCATAAGCATAAGCTTATGCGGAAACTTAAGCATAAGCTCATGCTGATGCATGAGCATAAGCATGAGCTTATGCTTATGCTTAAGCATAAGCATAAGCATAAGCATAAGCTCATGCTTATGCTCATGCGGAAAAAGAGAAGGAGCTTATGCGGAAATAGAGAATGAGAGAAGCATAAGCTTCTCTCATTCTCTATTTCCGCATAAGCTCACGCATAAGCATGAGCTTATGAGGAAACTTAAGCATAAGCTCATGCTCATGCATGAGCTTATGCTTATGCTCATGCGGAAAAAGAGAAGGAGCTTATGCGGAAAAAGAGAAGGAGCTTAAGCTTCTCTCATTCTCTATTATGCTTCTCTCCTTCTCTATTTCCGCATAAGCTCACACATAAGCATAAACTTATGCGAAAACTTAAGCATAAGCTCATGCTCATGTATGAGCATAAGCATGAGCTTATGCTCATGCGGAAAAAGAGAAGGAGCTTATGCGGAAAAAGAGAAGGAGCTTATGCAGAAAAAGAGAAGGAGCTTATGCGGAAATAGAGAATGAGAGAAGCATAAAGCTTATGCGGAAATAGAGAATGAGAGAAGCATAAGCTTCTCTCATTCTCTATTTCCGCATAAGCTCACGCATAAGCATAAGCTTATGCAGAAACTTAAGCATAAGCTCATGCTCATTTATGAGCATAAGCATGAGCTTATGCTCATGCGGAAAAAGAGAAGGAGCTTATGCATAAGCTCATGCTCATGCATGAGCATAAGCATGAGCCTATGCGAATGAGAGAAGGGGAAAATAGAGAAGGGGGAAAGAGAGAAGGGGGAATGAGAGAAGCATAAGCATAAGAGAATAAGAGGGAAAGGAAATAGAGAATAACAGGGAAAGGAAAGAGAGAAGGGAAAAGAGATGAGGGGGAAAGAGAGAAGGGGGAAAGAGAGAATAAGAGAAGAGGGAAAAAAGAGAAGGGGGAAAAAGGAGAATAAGAGAAGGGGGAAGAAGGAAAGAGTGAGAGGGGAAGAGAGGGTTCCTACGCCCATCACTGCAGCTAGCTGCAGGCCAATGCAAATAACAAAAATAATAAATGGAAAAAAGAGGAAGCACTTACCTGAAAAAGTATGTCCTGCTCAGTGTAGTGGACTGGCTCTACAAAAGAGAGAAAACAACCCATTTTTTCAAATAAGATGTTAGTGGAAGGAGGAGATTACAAAAGCAACTTCTTGAAGGGAGGAGATTGAGGAGACAAGGAAAGGAGGAGATTGAGGAGACAAGGAGAAAGAGAAGGAAGAGAAATACAGAAAAAAGAGGTGAGTTTTCTTTCTTTCTTGAAATCTCGTTTTTTGTTTCAATCCTTTCAAAACAAGCATGAAAACTAGTTTACAGGTTTAGCAATACAAGAAGAAACACTCACAAAACTAAAGCTAACAAACAAACAACCTACATTGTTGAAACAAACTCACCTCTTGAAGAACTTTCTTTCAAGAAACCAAAGAGGGAAAAGGATAGAGAGGGAGTACAAGAGGTAGGAGAAGGGTGAGGAGTGGAAAATAGAGTGGGAGGTTGCTTAGAATAGATGGGAGGTCGTCGAAAATAGGTGGGAGGAGCTTTTGGGTTGCTTACTTGAGAGATTAGGGAATGGATTGAGCAAAATGCCGCACGTTTCGGCATTTCGGGTTTTAATCCACAGCGTCGCTATATAGCGATGCTAATTCGTCGCTATATAGCGACGTTTTTAATTAAAAATGTAGCTATATAGCGACGGAACAGAGCGTCGCTATATAGCGACGCTTACTGTCACTTTTTTTATATGGCCTCAAGAGAAGCTCAAAAATGCTATTTTATAATTGTCAATATCTCCTCTTCATGCTTATGTTGTGATTTTATAAGTGTAGATGGAAGGGACGAGTGGAGGCTCATCCGATGATGCACCAACGCCCGACAGCACGAAGTGGCTTACGGAGAGGTTATACTGTCATTGCACTCATTGCAAGCAAGAAGTATGACATCAACGTCGTATTATCATGCGCCACTTGCAGATGTATGGGGAGGAGCCGGAACCAGTACCCCCCATTGGTGTTGCACATGTTGATGGGTCATCGGTAAGTCAAAGCTATTTAAGTTTGCAATCTTATTGTATACCAGGAAATAGAAGATCTTATATTTACACGAAATCTTAAAACAGGATGAGGAGCGTGACAAGAATACACATATACCTTCTCACTTTCAACAAGACTATAGTCTCCCGGATGACGACGAGGGTATGGTCGACATGATGGATTCCATTTTTAGGGGCACTACATCCCACGTACACGTGATGTCAGAGTCTGAGGTGAAAATGCGAGAGTTGCAATCAACACAATTGTACGAGGGTGCTAGGATGTCTAAACTACGTGCTTGTCTCTCAATCTTGAATCTACAAGTACAGTATGGGTGGTCGGATACAAGTGTCTCGGCCTTAATGAGGTTAGCCCTTGCATTAATTTGACTCATTATTTGGATATTGTTTGTTTTGAGAATCATCATTTGGATAGTGTCTTTGTCATAGGTTGCTCCAAAAGATGTTGCCTGCACCAAATACCATGCCCGCATCAAGAGATGAAGCGAAAAAGATGCTAACAATGGTGGGTATGGATTATGATACCATCCATGCTTGCCGTAATGATTGTATTCTCTTTCGTCGTGAGCATGGAGATTTGGCTAGTTGTCCAAAGTGTGGGGAACAACGATATAGAGATGACTTGTAGGGTGAGCGGATACCGGTAAAGGTCTTAAGACACTTTCCCATCATTGCAAGAATACAACACATGTTTCGATGCAAATCCATAGCGGAGTTGATGACATGGCATGCATCTCATCGGTCCACTGATCACACATTGAGGATTCCCACAGATTGTGCAGCTTGGAAGCACATAGATAATCAGTGGCCGGACTTTGCGAGGGAGCCACGCAACTTACATCTTGGGCTAGCCATGGATGACGTGAATCCTTTCGGGTTACGCTCGACATCTTGGTCGACATGGCCCATAGTCATGGTGAATTACAATATCCCACCATGGCTAACAATAAAAAAGGGACACCTCATGCTTGCACTACTTGTGCCAGGAAAGTACAAGGCAAAAAACATGGACGTGTACATGGCACCTTTGATAGAGGAGTTATAGATATTATGGAGAGGAGTGCAGGTCTTTGATATTTCCAGAGCTCCTAGACATACCAATGATATTTTGGTCAGGGGTATCTTGATGTGGACCATGCATGACTACCCAGGGTATGGAGAGTGCGCAGGTACGTGATTATGTCTTTACATGTACAATGAGGGATTATGCTTTTTTTACTCTCTTTTGCACGCATGTCTTGTACTAACACATTCATGCACGTGTGCAGGACTTGTTACAAGTGGGTACCATGCTTGTCCTGTTTGTGGACCGGCTCTGAAATCGCTTGCACGCTACTCCAAACATATGAGGAAAAATGTTTATGAAGGTCATGCTCGATACCTTCGGCTCGACCATCTCGCACGTGGAGGTCAGCTTGATCCACCACCATCATATTTGAAGGCAAGTGATTGGATTCAAGCTTGGAGGGCGAATGGAGAGGAACCTCCTCCTAGTATGAAGAGGCTATCGATCTTTCACGAGCTTCCTTATTGGGGTCAGTTACAAATCAATCATCTCTTGGATCCCATGCATATCTTCAAGAATGTGGGGGTTACTATTTGGGCACACTTGGTTGGTTCCAAGGACTCGAGAGGAGTGCGAGAAGACTTGCATGCTATGAATAGGATGTCTCGTTTGTGGCCCCAAGTGCATGATTCGGGAAAAGTTGTCCTCCCAAAAGCAACGTGGATCCTCTCTACGAGGGAGGAGGCAGCGGTCAAGGCAGACATTGCCTCTTTTCAAACACCGACAGGGTACATGCATTGCTTGAAAGGAGCATTTTCAAAGGACAATAAGCTTAGTGGCCTCAAGTCCCATGATTGGCACAAGGTCTTACAGGTATTCTAAGTAGAATTAGTGTACCGATAATAGTGATGCGTTAGCGTAATTATTATTATGTTATATTGTTGACATGACTTCATTGTTGCTTTGATAGTTCATCCTCCCAATTACAATAAAAGGTTGCTTACAAGAAGATGTTAGAAATGCTATATTCAAGATCTGTGGTATTGTGAGGTATGCTTACTATCAAATTGCATTATGTATTTTCTTAATGGACATGTGAAATAGGTGGATATCTCAAATATCTTACATATGCATGGACATGTGAAATAGGTGGATATCTCAAAAAGAGATCTCTATATCGAGCATTGAGAAGGCTAGGGTGGAATCCATCAAAGCCGTATGCTTGCTTGAAAGCACTTTCCCTCAAGCATTATGACAACTCAAGTCCACTTGCTTGTGCACATAGTTGATGAGGTGGCTATAGCAGGTATCGTTCATAATCGATGGATGTTTTTTCTCGAGCGGTTTATGAAAAATTTAAAGGGGTTTGTAAGACAAAGAGCAAGACCGGAAGCAAGCATGGCAGAGGGATGGCTTGTGCAAGAGTCATTAGTATATATCACAGAGTTTCTTGCATCCACGGATCCTGATATGCCACAAGCTTGGCACAACAAGGATGATGATCGCATCATTGGCGAGGTTCCCCAAGGAAAAGGGATTGAAAGAAAGATGAGCGAAGAGAAAATGGAGAAATTCAATAAGTTTTATATCCTCAATAGCCCTGAGATGCAGAAGTGGATTGAGAGATATGAAGTGGCCAAAGCAGAAAGAATAAATGCAAGGACGAGATTCAGAGTAATGTACAGGCGATCACAACCATATCCATGAGATCTGGCTCTTCTCCCTACTCACATGTCACTTGATTGGCTACAACTGGCTCTACGTAAAGCCGAACGTGATGGAGAGATAATAAACGAGCGCGAGCGGGAGTTATCATCTGGATGTATGGTGCATGTAAGTTTCTTATCTCTTGACGTAATTAAGTAATTATTTGTGGCAATATATGCTATAAAATAGGTGCATCTTCATTGTTTTAATGATGCTCTTTTACAGTACAAAAAGTACAGTGCATTATGGTCATATGGACGACATTTTTGCGTGGAACGCATCGATTCAAAGAGAGTCACGTATGATTGTGTCGTCCTCGTGGAGTCATGGCTAACTTCACACAAGACAGCCGAGCAAGTGCTTCGGATACCAATCTTCTCTCCTCACAGTTGGATTATTGTGGAACCATACGCGACATCTATGAAATTGATTTCAGACGATTTACTATTTTCATTCTTGATGTAAAATGGTTTAGAACTACTTACAACGGTCCCCATGCAACAGTGAGAAAAGATAGTAGCGGTCTCTTTGCAATAGACTCCACCAAACATTGGACCAATGAAAGTGATACTTTTGTTCTTCCCGAGCACTGTGAGCAGGTGCATACTAATGATTTAATTAGTCGAAGCTTTCGTTTTTAAAGTCCATTGATATATATATAATTGACGACATTTAGCACCCATCTTCAATATAGGTGGTTTTTCATCCGGATCGTTCTGATCCAAGATGGTGGTACGTGATCCAAGTTGCACCACGAAGTAAGCAAATTTTTGAAGATCGAGATGTGGATATGGAGATGCCACTACCAATGCCGGATCCAATTGATGAATCTAGCGAAGAAGATGTAGATCACCATATGAGCCAAGAGGAAGATGCGCATAATGACATCGCACGGGAGGAGGATGGAGATCACGATATTGACGAAGAAGACAACAATCATCAAGATCAATCACCACACTTAAGCTTTAGTGAAGAAGATGATCAAATACTTTTAGGTGAACGTACGATGCTAAAGTACGATGATGATATAGGAGATCAACTCGGTATAGAGTTGGAGATAGACTTGCTCGGCGCCTTAGACTTGGCTCAAGACGAAACAGTTGATGTAAATGCTCTTATTTGACTTTTCTCATCTCAAACTTGGACATGAATATATGAGCTTCAAAGGCTTGATGTACATGCTCTCATTTTTTATTTCTCTATGAGCTCAAACATGTAGGAAAATTTAAAAAAATTTGTCATTGGAAAAAACTAACTTTTAAGGCCTATAAAAAAAAAAAACCTCTCTGTAAAAACATCGCTATAATATTTTGTATCAGTGTCGCTATATAGCGACTTTTAGCAACAGTTGCTATATAGCGACGATTTACGAAACTCGCTTTTCATACCGATGATTAACGCTAAGCGGGTGCTAAACGTCGGTACGTAAACATCGCAATAGGATCCGTGTGTAGTAGTGTACACATAATCGGTTTTAACAGGTCAAAATCTAGTCAGAATATATGATTTGTCCGTTTATATACTAAAGTGCCTAAAATTAGTCCTAAAGGCTAGTTGAACTACTATTTCATAATTATAGCATGTAGAAAATTTATTAAATGTTATGTACATGTTCATGCTCATGCTTTAATGCGAACAATCGCAAAGCTATGTACATTTGAAACATGTCACAAATGACGTTCAAGGTTCATATGCCTTCAACCACAGCCATTGAGCTCTAGATATGAGCTCTAAAAGAAGATTAGACGTAGACATCAAAGGTCTATGAGCATGACATTTCAATTGGCCCATGATTAATATCTTATGCAATGTGTCATGCTAGGCCTTGTTCGTTGTCCTAATTTACTACTTGGCTAATTGGCAAATATTTAGAGGGGGATACCACCCTAGGAATATCATGAGTATTGTCTATGAGTGACTATGACTATTGTTGAGGTGTTGGAAAAGAAAACCTCCTCCCATCTCCACACTTCATGTCATTAGGAAAAAAGGGAGATCATTTTGGGGCCTTTTAGGGTTTCAAAAAAATGTCTCTCAACCAATGAGGAGAAGCCCAACACAACGTAGAAATTTTACAAAAAAGGGCAAAAATATGAAAAAGAAAATAGTACTTTATGTTGTTACAAGCGTGTGGCATTAATGAGAAGATTTGTTTTTGATTCTTTTACGGTTCGCCTGTCGTATCAAGAGATGTGGACCCAAAATCGAAACAGAGCTCCATTTGGAAACCTTCCCGCGTGGTGACCCAAAACAACCATCCACTTTCTCTTGTTCTCCGATGCCATTCCTCTACTTTCACCACGACGAGCCATTCCATTTTCTCTTCAACAAGCATTCCTCGTTGCATCACTATTGTTGTGATGCTCTTAAACTTTCAAGACAATAAGCTCCTTTCACCGTTTATTCACTTGTTCTCAGTTTCGTTCATTTTTGTTAATGTCTTACTATTTTAGTGTGTGTTCCTTTGACTTTGAAGGTATTAGAGTGAGGATTTCAGATGGCAACCAAAAACTTTGGTCGTGCCACTAGGAAGCGGTCTGTCCGGCCTATACCTGGCGAAGATCTGGATGTACAAAGTATCTCTTTGCCATGAAGACCTACCTCACTAATCTCATGTGTAGAAGTTTCCAATACTGTGAATGTGGCCGGTAGCTAGAAAAGGATAGCAGTGGTGAAAGGAGTTTGAGTTCTAATGCAACCCAACAAGCGAAGAAAGCAGCAATCAACTAACACTTTTTTGGCTTCTTGAAAAGGAAGAGTGAAAGATTTCAGAGTAAAAAAGGAAGGCACAAGATGCGTCAGAGAGGTTCGGATACATGTCTACATGCACCAAGAACTTGTATTACGAGATCATCTTGCTTATCTTTTACATTATAGACCCAATTCTAAATGTATTTGTGAAATGAAATACTTGAAATGAAATATCTGTTTCTTTCAATGACAGACAATGTCTTTGTTTTCATTCAGATATATACCCCTCATCATACGAAGAGTGGTAACCACTGGAGTGCATACTCGGATTCTTTGATGCTTTACATGGTGCTATTGGGGAGCTATAGTACAGACGTTAAAAATCAAAAACCTTGGCTGAATCGGGTATATTTTTTTATGATCACTTTTATCAATTGATGGACAATGCTCACTCACACGGTTTATTAAAAAAGCAAGATCTCCCGGCATGGAATACAGTTGATTGGCCAGTCCCCGATGGCAGCATCACAGAATCCTATAGAGCCAAACTATTTTCGAAAGTATAACATTCCCTGAAACCAAATATTGCTACCAGGATAGTTAAAATCAACGTTTTCATGCCACTTAGAGTTTTTGTAGAACTTTTTTAGGATTATCCAGTTAAAGTTTGTAAGACAATGTTGACTTTCAAAGAAAAAGGATATGATGAAGTTCCAATTCCAAAATTTTTGGATAATGGTTGGGATAGAATGGTGGCCAAAAATGTGTATTGTGAGGTTGCTCATAACTCCATCAACATTAACTACATGATTGCCTCACAACATTTTATTTTCTCTTTTTACTATAAATGCAGTTGGATGATAGGCACAAAACTTGTGGCAATGGACCAAGATGAGAGGTCATTAGGTCCAATACTTGAAAACAATGTTATTGAGAATGACATCCTTCTAACATCCATCTCACTGGGACAATGCTGCACTCTCTATCAGTTACGCAATGACATTATTATGGAGACTCAAAACAATATCCATAAAGAATTTTCATTCATTTTGAACAATAGGAAAGTAAGTTGGTTTCCACCCTATGTTTCTCCTAATTTGACCACCCTGTGTTTCTCCTAATTTGATTCTCTTTACATTTGCATAATACATTTACATATTGCTAAAAAATTATTTTTGCAGATACTTCAAAGGAGCGTAAGCAAAAATCAATGCAAGGACATTGTAAATAGAACAATTCAGATAATACAAAGCTATTTACTCAGGTATTACTTGCAATCAAAAAAAAAAGTTTACATTTGATGTATTAATACAAAATGATTACAAGTATCATGTATTTTTCTATTATTGCTCAGAATCTCTCTCTTGACTTTTTTGCAATGGAGACTCCTAAGAATCTTCCACATGCTGCTCATGTTGCTGGTGCTGTGGATCCTGCTGCTGTACATTGTATTGTGGATCTTGCTATGGATCCAACTGCTCTACATCCTGTTGTGGATCCTGCTATGGATCTAGCTGCTCTACATCCTGCTGCTGCACATCCTCTGTCAGTACTACCTCCTCCTGCATCCACTGCTCCTGCATCGACTCCTCTTGTTGCTTTGGTGTCCCTGCCTCCTCGTCCATGGGCTCGGTTGTGCTACTTTGACGTCCTTGCCTCCTTGTGCATAGGCTCGGGCTTTTGGAAAAGATCAAGTAGCTCATCAACACCGACACCTTCTAGAATGTCTTCTAGATTGCTAGTGCCTGGGACATTCTGAGCCTCTTGTTTAACTCGGTGATCCTTAGCACCTTTTGAGCCCTCTCTTGTATGGACTGGTTGGTCTGGTGTTGGACAAGGGGAAGAGTGCTCTAGCAGCCTCAAAATTATCTTTTCTCTAAAGCTATGTACATATTCAGAGCCAAAACTATCCTCTTTCATCTACAATAAAAACAAAGAATGTTTTCAATATTTTTGTATCAATGCATTACATTTAGAACTTCTCAAATAGTATGCAATGAAAGCACTCACAAATTCAGGCTGTTTCTCTGAAAAGTATGTGTCCATCATATATTTGGCACTGATGAGAGTCCTCCATCCACAGGAGAAAGGATCCTCCTGTTGTGGTATTTGTTTTATCAAAATAGAAAGCTAAGATGTATATTGGACTATGAAGAGTGCAAAAATAAAAGGGAGATAAAGATAAGTGACAATGATTACTGTACTTGCAATGACATTGGGTGCTGAATCTAACATCTTTAACTTTGGATCACGGAGGTCGAGTGCATCCATTAGTCTTTTGAGACAACTGCAATGGGAATGAAGGGAACTTGCCTCTGGTATGACGTTCCTTGAATCCATCATCTTTAGCTTTCCTGGCTGGAGGTATCAACAAGATATATATCTCTCATTTTGAGATCATCCCAATCCTCTCCATTAAGGATCTTGTCATATCTATATTTGACCCTGACAAATTTTTGGATGTCTTTCTTCATGATGGTGACCCTGTGTGCATGTGCTGCTACCATCATGGTGTCCATGAAAAACTCTATGAGCCACTCTTCAGTAGCTTCTTATAGAGCAAGTAGTGCAGTCCTTTGCCGTCTAAAGTCCACATGCCAGTTCATGCATATTGCCCTGACTAGCATCTGGAATGGTGCCATGGGTATTGCATATCCTACGTCTTTCTGAGCCTTCCTGATCTCCATCAGGATAGATCTGCTTTGGTTCACTCTTTTCTTCTTGTTCCTTGCTAGCATGTGCACATGCTTCCCCTTCTTTGAGGATTTAGACTTGGATGGAGCCATGACAGCCCCTATAATGTCAGGTCTTTTTCTTTTCCTTATGGCTATTGCTTTGGTTCTTGCCATAGTATTTCTGCTCTTCTCCTGGAAAAAAACCCAAACATCACAAGGAAATCAGCAACCTAAGAGTTTGCTTGAAAACGCGATATGGTGTAAAAAGATAGAGAAAAGGCTAAAATCTTGTTTTTGAGCAAATGTTTTTGGACATACCCCAGGAACACCCGGCATGCTTAAGGTTTTCTAGAAAACACGATATGGAGGAGAAAAACAAAGAACAAGCTCAAATTTTGAGCAAATGTACTAAAGCCTACTCTAATCAATCAGTTTGGACTCTACCATCCTCCTAAACCCTACAATGTAGATGAGATGTGTTTAGAAAAACAACTCATAGAGTGCCTTTGAGAAAAAGCTATGGAATGGTCATTTCACCTTACTAACAGGAAAAACTAATGACTTGTGACAGATTGCTTACCTGGGCTTTTGTGTACAACTAGAGCTAGAGCTGGGGAGGTGTGAGATGGACCTAGGGAGGTTGTGGCTGTAGTTGCAGTGGGTGGTGGAGCTGGTGAGGGAGGTTGGAGTTGGAGCTGCAGTGGGACTCTGTGATGGAGGTGGTGAGGTAGTGGGGCTGGAGCAAGAGCTAGTGAGGTAGTGAGGTTGGGGCTGGAGGTGGTGAGGTTGGAGGCAACTGAAACTAGAAATAGGGATGAAATGAAGGGTAGCTCTACTTAGAGGGGGTTTTGTCTCAAAATCTATGCAAACAATGATGAGGAAATAAATACACAGGAACCTAGAAGACCGTTTTCCAAATGTGTGGCTGACAAGAAAGATGTGACATGCATTGGAAACTATGCCCTTTCCTCTTATCTACACTTTCTCCATCCCTCTAGTAGTTCTGATCTACAATTTCCTCCATCCCTCTAGCAGTTCTGATTTGCATCACTGCCATCATCATCCGCCCCCCCCCCCCTCCCCCCCCTGCCTTACTCCCATCATTCCCCCAACACCCCCCCCACCCTTACTGCACTTGTGCAAGAGCCACAAACAAGTCACCAGGGCCAGTCATGGATAGAAAAAATTTAGGTACTTATTCTACCACTTAGGAATCTGCTATATTTGTTTGCAGTAGTGTTTTCTTGATTTGTGGTTGTGTAGACCTCATCTTTTCTTAGGTGCTAGTACTTGGTCCATAAAGGATAACATTTTTTTCTAGAAAACGTGATTTGAGGCTCTTTTCCATAAAAACACCCTATATCACATTTATTAGCAAAACATGCTAGGTGTGCACAAGCCTGTAGGGAGGACAAAATGAATGATACTCTAAAAAGCCTGGTTTTAAAACAGGTGCATGAAATCACTAGATACTCTAAATATAGTACCTTGAAGACCAATTTTGGCATGTGTTTTCTCGCATCATTATCCCCACCTACCTATACTTGCGCAAAAGCCACAGTCTTGATCTATCTAATTCTACTGCATCAACAGCTATTAGGCATTTACCTAAACTTTTCTAAACATGATGTTTTTGCATCAAGAGGAAGGACTTTTTGCTAGAAAATGCGATATGGAAGAGAAAAACAAATAGCTTAAATTGTGTTTTTGAGCAAATTTTGCTTAAGCCCAGTCTAATCAATCAGTTATACTCCACCATGCACGTAAACCCTAGAATACAAATGAGATGTGCTCAAAAAAACATTTCAGAAAGTGTCTTTGAGAGAAAGCTATGGAATGGCCATTTCACCTTAACAATAGGATAAACCAATGATAGGTGATAGATTGCTTACCCAGTGGGCTTGTGTGTAGAGCTAGAGCTAGAGCTAGAGCTGGAGAGGTGTGAGATGGAGCTAGGGTGGTTGTGGCTAGAGCTGCAGTGGGTGGTGGAGTTGGAGCTGCAGTGGGACTCTGTGATGGAGGTGGTGAGGTAGTGAGGTTGGAGCTGGAGGTGGTGAGGTTGGAGCTGGAGGTGGTGAGGTAGTGGGGTTGGAGCTGGAGCTGGTGAGGTAGTGAGGTTGGAGGCAACTGAAACTAAAGATAGGGATGAAATGAAGGGTAACTCTACTTAGAGGCGATTTTGTCTCAAAATCTATGCAAGCAATCATGAGGAAATGAATGCATAGGTACCTCGAAGATCGTTTTCCACACGTTTGGCTTAGAAGACAGATGTGTCATGCATTGAAAACTGTGCCCTTTCCACTTATCTACACTTTTCTCCATCCCTCTAGTAGTTTTGATCTACACTTTCCTACATCCCTACACCACATCCTTATCTGCATCACCACCATCATTACCCCCCCCCCTACTCTCATCATCGCTTCAACACCCCCCCTCCCCCCCTTACTCCCATCATCCCCCCAACACCGCCCCCTTACTGCACCTATGCAAGAGCAATAGACAAGTCACCAGGGCCAGCGATGGACAAAACAAATCCAAGTACTTATATATAGCACTTAGGAATCTGCTATATTTGTGGGCAGTACTGTTTCCTTGATCTGTGATTGTGTAGACCTCACCTTTCTTTAGGTGCCAATGACATATCACATAGAGAATAACTTTTTTCTTCTAGGAAACGTGATTTGAGGCTCTTTTCCATTAAAACACCCTATATCATGTTTATTAGCAAAATATGCTAGGTGTGCAAAAATTTGATAAAAAATGTGATTTGGAGCAGTTTTCCTTAAGAAACATGAATATTGCATTTTCTAGCAAAAGGTACTAACCTTATTAGTATGTATCAATGTGAGTAGAGCTTGATGGGTGACAGCTTGATGGTTGTCAGCTTGATATATCTTGAGTTGTAGTGGGTCAGTGTGGATAACAGTTTAATGGGTGTCAACTTGATGGGTTGAGATAGAGTTGTAGTGGGTTTAGGGGAAGGACTTGGAGCTGTATTGGTTCAGGGTAATAGAGCTGTTGAGGTTGTCTGTCACAACCCTATAGGGAGGAAGATGAAACTAGAGATGGAGATGACAAAGGGAATGATTAAGTCTAGCAGCTTGGTCTAAAAATGGGTGCATGCAATCACTAGATACTCTAAGTATAGTACCTTGAAGACCAGTTTTGGCATGTGTGGCTAACAAGTGTGACTTGAATAGATATCTCTGCCATCTCCTCTTACCTTCACTTTTCCCCATCCATTCAACAGTTTTGAATCTTCATCTTCTTCCTCATCTTCATTTGGACAATACTTTAGGCCTTTCTTTTTTCCCCATCATCATCCCCACCTACCTACACTTGTGCAAAAGCCATGGAGAGAAAGGAATCAGGTACTTAAATACACCACAGTCTTGATCTACCTTTCCAATTGTCTTCTTCATCTATCTAATTCTACTGCATCAGGTCATAGTCATCTGCTTCATCTTGTGAAGAGCTTTTGAATGATCAACACAACTATCTTGCAGTTCACCTGATTTTCTCTGGACATGATGTTTTTGCATCAATAGGAGTTTTTGCTAGAAAACGCGATTTTAGTTTATTTAATTATAAAGACACTCATATCGTGTTTTTTATTCTTTAAGTTCCAATCTAATTGCAAATTAATATGGTTTCACTCTTAGAATCAAAGCTCAAACATCCCATCAGTGGAGGTGAGTGGTGATGATGAGGGATTAGGCTTACACGGCTTCGACGAGGGCTAGGGGCACAGCTCACGAGGGCCAAGGAGCAGACACAGCTCAGGAGGGCCAGGGAGCAGGTCAACAAGATGAGGATGAGGAGGAGGACGACGATTCAGATGAGCATAGTAGTAGTAGTAGTTTGCATATACTTCGCCATATATATGCTTTTGTATATCGGCTTGTTTGAGCAATTTTGTATCACCCTTTTCGAAAGGGTCATTTTGTAACAAACAACGTTGTATATCTTCGACATGTATATGCTTCTGTCGCGCGATTCATTTGAGCAATTTTGTATCACCCTTTCCACAAGGGAAATGTTGTAATAAAAAACATTATTTTGTAATTACTAAATAAAAAACATTAGTGGGGCAAAAGAGGGCTTGATGTGGCCTTGTTTAGCCCCATTAATGTTTTTTAAAAGCTTCTGTTAGTTGTTGCTATATAGCGATGTTTACTAGTGTCACTATATATCGATGTTTACGAGTGTCACTATATAGTGACGTTTATCAATGTCACTATATAGCAACGTTTATTAGTGTCGCTATATAGTGACTGTTCTTTTTCGACGTTTATCGCGATGTAAATAACAACCTTTACACTCGTTAAAAAAACTTATGTGTAAAAAAGGTCAGTATTTTCATCGGAAAAGGACCTATGCCTTTTAGTGTACCTCTATTAAAGTATGGGCTGATTAACCAAAGATTGCTAATGTGCGTGTAACCAATGGCTCGATACATGGCCCTATGCATTATGGTCATTGCCAGCTCTGTCTTCAACGATTTATGTGCATGTGCAGTATCGTGCCTCAACTTCTTACCCAGCATAAAATAGAATTGTCTTGAAACATGGCACACTTTCTAACTTAACCCGTTGATACACTTTTCCTTCCACTCCCCCACCCAATTCCTCGAGAATTTTCAATGCAACCAGTGGAAAGTGTACTGTTAGCAATCTGGGTATAATATTTCATGGCGACATTCGATAGTCTACCGACTGTCACTTTCTCCTTTTGGTTTTTTCTATGAATGGCAATGCGAGATTCTTTCCATTCTATGAGCCACCTATCGAGCTTCGTCCTTGCTACATCTATTAAGGGCTCTGACTACTTTATATTACCATTTCCCATTGAACAACTATATCACCCACACTCTAGGTAGGAAGTTTAGTATAGCCTCTTTCTCCTCTATCTGCTCCACCTCTCCACGCCTCATCCAAAGTGTTTATTTTTCTTTTCATCATCATCAAAATCATTGTCGAAATCATCATTGCTTGTGGCGGATCCAGAATTGGACTCAATTTTTGAGTCGTTTGGACTATTATCAAAATCTTCTTCAGAATCTATACACGTCTTCTTCGTTTTCCTTGTTGTGCCGATTTTTCTTTTGATGCATTTGGCTGCCTCTATGAGAGTGTTGAATCCATTTTGACCCACTGGAATAGCCATGTTGTCGCACGACACTTTTGATTTCCAGCTGCATTCCCTTGTAAAATTGTTTTTGGTGTTGGTCTTTTGGTAGGATCAAGTCTTTTATTCAAATTGAGATATTGCTGAGCATGACCCCCCACTATTAGCTTTCTCTATTTCAATTCCCGCAACTTTTTTTGAACATTACTTGGAGTCTTCTCCTTTTTGAATATTTCCAGAAATGACGTCTTGAGTTCCTCATATGTTGTAAAATTTGCCACTCCATATGGGGTGAACCATCTCATTGCTTTACAGCAAGCATTCTAGCAAACTGTTGGAGCTTTTCTTAATCTCTAAACGAAGTGTTGAAGCTGCTTTCCTACCATAGTTCTTGAATTAAGCCACGTGACTGTCCAGATGTTCTCTTTTTCTCAGAATTTTGAAAACTTACATTTCAAACTGGCCACATTTGGGTGTGCCATTGGTGGAACCAGTGGTTGTGGAAGTCTCGATGGACTTTTTGGTGCTCCTTCGTTTGGTTCTTCACCCTCCTCTCGTGCGCTATTTGGCACTGTGTAATATCCACTATTGTTGATTTGTAAATCTGGCTCTATGTCTGTGTCTTGTCCCTTGTCACTTTGTACATCTCCAGAATTTAGTTTGGTGGCTCTATGCCCGTATCTCTTTCTTTGTCTGGGTTTTGATCAAATTATTGATTATTTTCTTATGTGCTTTTGTTTCACTCGTTGCTCCTTAAGTCTTCTGGAGCAATGGACTTACTATTTTAGTGTGTGTTCCTTTGACTTTGAAGGTATTAGAGTGAGGATTTCAGATGGCAACCAAAAACTTTGGTCGTGCCACTAGGAAGCGGTCTGTCCGGCCTATACCTGGCGAAGATCTAGATGTTCAAAGTATCTATTTGCCGCGAAGACCTACCTCACTAATCTCATGTGTAGAAGTTTCCAATACTGTGAATGTGGCCGGTAGCTAGAAAAGGATAGCAGTGGCGAAAGGAGTTTGAGTTCTAATGCAACCCAACAAGCGAAGAAAGCAGCAATCAACGAACACTTTTTTGGCTTCTTGAAAGGGAAGAGTGAAAGATTTCAGAGTAAAAAAGGAAGGCACAAGATGCATTAGAGAGGTTCGGATACATGTCTACATGCACCAAGAACTTGTATTACGAGATCATCTTGCTTATCTTTTACATTATAGACCCAATTATAAGTGTATTTGTGAAATGAAATACTTGAAATGAAATATCTGTTTCTTTCAATGACAGACAATGTCTTTGTTTTCATTCAGATATATACCCCTCATCATACGAAGAGTGGTAACCACTAGAGTGCATACTCGGATTCTTTGATGCTTTACATGGTGCTATTGGGGAGCTATAGTACAGACGTTAAAAATCAAAAACCTTGGCTGAATCGGGTATATTTTTTTATGATCACTTTTATCAATTGATGGACAATGCTCACTCACACGGTTTATTAAAAAAGCAAGATCTCCCGGCATGGAATACAGTTGATTGGCCAGTCCCCGATGGCAGCATCACAGAATCCTATAGAGCCAAACTATTTTCGGAAGTATAACATTCCCTGAAACCAAATATTGCTACCAGGATAGTTAAAATCAACGTTTTCATGCCACTTAGAGTTTTTGTAGAACTTTTTTAGGATTATCCAGTTAAAGTTTGTAAGACAATGTTGACTTTCAAAGAAAAAGGATATGATGAAGTTCCAATTCCAAATCCAAAATTTATGGATAATGGTTGGGATAGAATGGTGGCCAAAAATGTGTATTGTGAGGTTGCTCATAACTCCATCAACATTAACTACATGATTGCCTCACAACATTTTATTTTCTCTTTTTACTATAAATGCAGTTGGATGATAGGCACAAAACTTGTGGCAATGGACCAAGATGAGAGGTCATTAGGTCCAATACTTGAAAACAATGTTATTGAGAATGACATCCTTCTAACATCCATCTCACTGGGACAATGCTGCACTCTCTATCAGTTACACAATGACATTATTATGGAGACTCAAAACAATATCCATAAAGAATTTTCATTCATTTTGAACAATAGGAAAGTAAGTTGGTTTCCACCCTATGTTTCTCCTAATTTGACCACCTTGTGTTTCTCCTAATTTGATTCTTTTTACATTTGCATAATACATTTACATATTGCTAAAAAATTATTTTTGCAGATACTTCAAAGGAGCGTAAGCAAAAATCAATGCAAGGACATTGTAAATAGAACAATTCAGATAATACAAAGCTATTCACTCAGGTATTACTTGCAACCAAAAAAAAAAGTTTACATTTGATGTATTAATACAAAATGATTACAAGTATCATGTATTTTTCTATTATTGCTCAGAATCTCTCTCTTGACTTTTTTGCAATGGAGACTCCTAAGAATCTTCCACATGCTGCTCATGTTGCTGGTGCTGTGGATCCTGCTGCTGTACATCGTATTGTGGATCTTGCTATGGATCCAACTGCTCTACATCCTGTTGTGGATCCTGCTATGGATCTAGCTGCTCTACATCCTGCTGCTGCACATCCTCTGTCAGTACTGCCTCCTCCTGCATCCACTCCTCCTGCATCGACTCCTCTTGTTGCTTTGGTGTCCCTGCCTCCTCGTCCATGGGCTCGGTTGTGCTACTTTGACGTCCTTGCCTCCTTGTGCATAGGCTCGGGCTTTTGGAAAAGATCAAGTAGCTCATCAACACCGACACCTTCTAGAATGTCTTCTAGATTGCTAGTGCCTGGGACATTCTGAGCCTCTTGTTTAACTCGGTGATCCTTAGCATCTTTTGAGCCCTCTCTTGTATAGACTGGTTGGTCTGGTGTTGGACAAGGGGAAGAGTGCTCTAGCAGCCTCAGAATTATCTTTTCTCTAAAGCTATGTACATATTCAGAGCCAAAACTATCCTCTTTCATCTACAATAAAAACAAAGAATGTTTTCAATATTTCTGTATCAATGCATTAAATTTAGAACTTCTCAAATAGTATGCAATGAAAGCACTCACAAATTCAGGCTGTTTCTCTGAAAAGTATGTGTCCATCATATATTTGGCACTGATGAGAGTCCTCCATCCACAGGAGAAAGGATCCTCCTGTTGTGGTGTTTGTTTTATCAAAATAGAAAGCTAAGATGTATATTGGACTATGAAGAGTGCAAAAATAAGAGGGAGATAAAGATAAGTGACAATGATTACTGTACTTGCAATGACATTGGGTGCTGAATCTAACATCTTTAACTTTGGATCACGGAGGTCGAGTGCATCCATTAGTCTTTTGAGACAACTGCAATGGGAATGAAGGGAACTTGCCTCTGGTATGACGTTCCTTGAATCCATCATCTTTAGGTTTCCTGGCTGGAGGTATCAACAAGATATCTCTCATTTTGAGATCATCCCAATCCTCTACATTAAGGATCTTGTCATATCTATATTTGACCCTGACAAATTTTTGGATGTCTTTCTTCATGATGGTGACCCTGTGTGCATGTGCTGCTACCATCATGGTGTCCATGAAAAACTCTATGAGCCACTCTTCAGTAGCTTCTTATAGAGCAAGTAGTGCAGTCCTTTGCCGTCTAAAGTCCACATGCCAGTTCATGCATATTGCCCTGACTAGCATCTGGAATGGTGCCATGGGTATTGCATATCCTATGGCTTTCTGAGCCTTCCTGATCTCCATGAGGATAGATCTGCTTTGGTTCACTCTTTTCTTCTTGTTCCTTGCTAGCATGTGCACAGGCTTCCCCTTCTTTGAGGATTTAGACTTGGATGGAGCCATGATAGCCCCTATAATGTCAGGTTCTTTTCTTTTCCTTATGGCTATTGCTTTGGTTCTTGCCATAGTATTTCTGCTCTTCTCCTGGAAAAAAACCCAAACATCACAAGGAAATCAGCAACCTAAGAGTTTGCTTGAAAACGCGATATGGTGTAAAAAGATAGAGAAAAGGCTAAAATCTTGTTTTTGAGCAAATGTTTTTGGACATACCCCAGGAACACCCGGCATGCTTAAGGTTTTCTAGAAAACACGATATGGAGGAGAAAAACAAAGAACAAGCTCAAATTTTGAGCAAATGTACTAAAGCCTACTCTAATCAATCAGTTTGGACTCTACCATCCTCCTAAACCCTACAATGTAGATGAGATGTGTTTAGAAAAACAACTCATAGAGTGCCTTTGAGAAAAAGCTATGGAATGGTCATTTCACCTTACTAACAGGAAAAACTTATGACTTGTGGTAGATTGCTTACCTGGGCTTGTGTGTACAACTGGAGCTGGAGCTGGGGAGGTGTGAGATGGACCTAGGGAGGTTGTGGCTGTAGTTGCAGTGGGTGGTGGAGCTGGTGAGGGAGGTTGGAGTTGGAGCTGCAGTGGGACTCTGTGATGGAGGTGGTGAGGTAGTGGGGCTGGAGCAAGAGCTAGTGAGGTAGTGAGGTTGGGGCTGGAGGTGGTGAGGTTGGAGGCAACTGAAACTAGAGATAGGGATGAAATGAAGGGTAGCTCTACTTAGAGGGGGTTTTGTCTCAAAATCTATGCAAACAATGATGAGGAAATAAATACACAGGAACCTAGAAGACCATTTTCCAAATGTGTGGCTGACAAGAAAGATGTGACATGCATTGGAAACTATGCCCTTTTCTCTTATCTACACTTTCTCCATCCCTCTAGTAGTTCTGATCTACAATTTCCTCCATCCCTCTAGCAGTTCTGATTTGCATTACTGCCATCATCATCCGCCCCCCCCCTCCCCCCCCTGCCTTTCTCCCATCATTCCCCCAACACCCCCCCCCACCCTTACTGCACTTGTGCAAGAGCCACAAACAAGTCACCAGGGCCAGTCATGGATAGAAAAAATTTAGGTACTTATTCTACCACTTAGGAATCTGCTATTCTTGTTTGCAGTAGTGTTTTCTTGATTTGTGGTTGTGTAGACCTCATCTTTTCTTAGGTGCTAGTACTTGGTCCATAAAGGATAACATTTTTTTCTAGAAAACGTGATTTGAGGCTCTTTTCCATAAAAACACCCTATATCACATTTATTAGCAAAACATGCTAGGTGTGCACAAGCCTGTAGGGAGGACAAAATGAATGATACTCTAAAAAGCCTGGTTTTAAAACAGGTGCATGAAATCACTAGATACTCTAAATATAGTACCTTGAAGACCAATTTTGGCATGTGTTTTCTCCCATCATTATCCCCACCTACCTATACTTGCGCAAAAGCCACAGTCTTGATCTATCTAATTCTACTGCATCAACAGCTATTAGGCATTTACCTAAACTTTTCTAAACATGATGTTTTTGCATCAAGAGGAAGGACTTTTTGCTAGAAAATGCGATATGGAAGAGAAAAACAAATAGCTTAAATTGTGTTTTTGAGCAAATTTTGCTTAAGCCCAGTCTAATCAATCAGTTATACTCCACCATGCACGTAAACCCTAGAATACAGATGAGATGTGCTCAAAAAAACATTTCAGAAAGTGTCTTTGAGAGAAAGCTATGGAATGGCCATTTCACCTTAACAATAGGATAAACCAATGATAGGTGATAGATTGCTTACCCAGTGGGCTTGTGTGTAGAGCTGGAGCTAGAGCTAGAGCTGGAGAGGTGTGAGATGGAGCTAGGGTGGTTGTGGCTAGAGCTGCAGTGGGTGGTGGAGTTGGAGCTGCAGTGGGACTCTGTGATGGAGGTGGTGAGGTAGTGAGGTTGGAGCTGGAGGTGGTGAGGTTGGAGCTGGAGGTGGTGAGGTAGTGGGGTTGGAGCTGGAGCTGGTGAGGTAGTGAGGTTGGAGGCAACTGAAACTAAAGATAGGGATGAAATGAAGGGTAACTCTACTTAGAGGCGATTTTGTCTCAAAATCTATGCAAGCAATCATGAGGAAATGAATGCATAGGTACCTCGAAGATCGTTTTCCACACGTTTGGCTTACAAGACAGATGTGTCATGCATTGAAAACTGTGCCCTTTCCACTTATCTACACTTTTCTCCATCCCTCTAGTAGTTTTGATCTACACTTTCCTACATCCCTACACCACATCCTTATCTGCATCACTGCCATCATCCCCCCCCCCCTACTCTCATCATCGCTTCAACACCCCCCCTCCCCCCCTTACTCCCATCATCCCCCCAACACCCCCCCATTACTGCACCTATGCAAGAGCAACAGACAAGTCACCAGGGCCAGCGATGGACAAAACAAATCCAAGTACTCATATATAGCACTTAGGAATCTGCTATATTTGTGGGCAGTACTGTTTCCTTGATCTGTGATTGTGTAGACCTCACCTTTCTTTAGGTGCCAATGACATATCACATAGAGAATAACTTTTTTCTTCTAGGAAATGCGATTTGAGGCTCTTTTCCATTAAAACACCCTATATCATGTTTATTAGCAAAATATGCTAGGTGTGCAAAAATTTGATAAAAAATGTGTTTTGGAGCAGTTTTCCTTAAGAAACATGAATATTGCATTTTCTAGCAAAAGGTACTAACCTTATTAGTATGTATCAATGTGAATAGAGCTTGATGGGTGACAGCTTGATGGTTGTCAGCTTGATATATCTTGAGTTGTAGTGGGTCAGTGTGGATAACAGTTTGATGGGTGTCAGCTTGATGGGTTGAGATAGAGTTGTAGTGGGTTTAGGGGAAGGACTTGGAGCTGTATTGTTCAGGGTAATAGAGCTGTTGAGGTTGTCTGTCACAACCCTATAGGGAGGAAGATGAAACTAGAGATGGAGATGACAAAGGGAATGATTAAGTCTAGCAGCTTGGTCTAAAAGTGGGTGCATGCAATCACTAGATACTCTAAGTATAGTACCTTGAAGACCAGTTTTGGCATGTGTGGCTGACAAGTGTGACTTGAATAGATATCTCTGCCATCTCCTCTTACCTTCACTTTTCCCCATCCATTCAACAGTTTTGAATCTTCATCTTCTTCCTCATCTTCATTTGGACAATACTTTAGGCCTTTCTTTTTTCCCCATCATCATCCCCACCTACCTAAACTTGTGCAAAAGCCATGGAGAGAAAGGAATTAGGTACTTAAATACACCACAGTCTTGATCTACCTTTCCAATTGTCTTCTTCATCTATCTAATTCTACTGCATCAGCTCATAGTCATCTGCTTCATCTTCTGAAGAGCTTTTGAATGATCAACACAACTATCTTGCAGATTCACCTGATTTTCTCTGGACATGATGTTTTTGCATCAGTAGGAGTTTTTGCTAGAAAACGCGATTTTAGTTTATTTAATTATAAAGACACTCATATCGTGTTTTTTATTCTTTAAGTTCCAATCTAATTTCAAAAATCTAATTGCAAATTAATATGGTTTCACTCTTAGAATCAAAGCTCAAACATCCCATCAGTGGAGGTGAGTGGTGATGATGAGGGATTAGGCTTACACGGCTTCGACGAGGGCTAGGGATCAGGCACAGCTCACGAGGGCCAAGGAGCAGACACAGCTCACGAGGGCTAGGGAGCAGGTCAACAAGACGAGGATGAGGAGGAGGACGACGATTCAGATGAGCATAGTAGTAGTAGTAGTTTGCATATACTTCGCCATATATATGCTTTTGTATATCGGCTTGTTTGAGCAATTTTGTATCACCCTTTTCGAAAGGGTCATTTTGTAACAAACAACGTTGTATATCTTCGACATGTATATGCTTCTGTCGCTCGATTCATTTGAGCAATTTTGTATCACCCTTTCCACAAGGAAAATTTTGTAATAAAAAACATTATTTTGTAATTACTAAATAAAAAACATTAGTGGGGCAAAATAGGGCTTGATGTGGCCTTGTTTAGCCCCATTAATGTTTTTTAAAAGCTTCTGTTAGTTGTTGCTATATAGCGATGTTTACTAGTGTCACTATATATCGATGTTTACGAGTGTCACTATATAGTGACGTTTATCAGTGTCACTATATAGCAACGTTTATTAGTGTCGCTATATAGTGACCGTTCTTTTTCGACGTTTATCGCGACGTAAATAACAACCTTTACACTCGTTAAAAAAACTTATGTGTAAAAAAGGTCAGTATTTTCATCGGAAAAGGACCTATGCCTTTTAGTGTACCTCTATTAAAGTATGGGCTGATTAACCAAAGATTGCTAATGTGCGTGTAACCAATGGCTCGATACATGGCCCTATGCATTATGGTCATTGCCAGCTCTGTCTTCAACGATTTATATGCATGTGCAGTATCGTGCCTCAACTTCTTACCCAGCATAAAATAGAATTGTCTTGAAACATGGCACACTTTCTAACTTAACCCATTGATACACTTTTCCTTCCACTCCCCCACCCAATTCCTCCAGAATTTTCAATGCAACCAGTGGAAAGTGTACCATTAGCAATCTGGGTATAATATTGCATGGCGACATTTGATAGTCTACTGACTGTCCCTTTCTCCTTTTGGTTTTTTCTATGAATGGCAATGCGAGATTCTTTCCATTCTATGAGCCACCTATCGAGCTTCGTCCTTGCTACATCTATTAAGGGCTTTGACTACTTTATATTACCATTTCCCATTGAACAACTATATCACCCAACACTCTAGGTAGGAAGTTTAGTATAGCCTCTTTCTCCTCTATCTGCTCCACCTCTCCACGCCTCATCCAAATTGTTTATTTTTCTTTTCATCATCATCCAAATCATTGTCGAAATCATCATTGCTTGGGGCGGATCCAGAATTGGACTCAATTTTTGAGTCGTTTGGACTATTATCAAAATCTTCTTCAGAATCTGTACACGTCTTCTTCGTTTTCCTTGTTGTGCCGATTTTTCTTTTCATGCATTTGGCTGCCTCTATGAGAGTGTTGAATCCATTTTGACCCACTGGAATAGCCATGCTGTCGCACGACACTTTTGATTTCCAGCTGCATTCCCTTGTAAAATTGTTTTTGGTGTTGGTCTTTTGGTAGGATCAAGTCTTTTATTCAAATTGAGATATTGCTGAGCATGACCCCCCACTATTAGCTTTCTCTATTTCAATTCCTGCAACTTTTTTTGAACATTACTTGGAGTCTTCTCCTTTTTGAATATTTCTAGAAATGACGTCTTGAGTTCCTCATATGTTGTAAAATTTGCCACTCCATATGGGGTGAACCATCTCATTGCTTTACAGCAAGCATTCTAGCAAACTGTTGGAGCTTTTCTTAATCTCTAAACGAAGTGTTGAAGCTGCTTTCCTACCATAGTTCTTGAATTAAGCCACGTGACTGTCCAGATGTTCTCTTTTTCTCAGAATTTTGAAAACTTACATTTCAAACTGGCCATACTTGGGTGTGCCATTGGTGGAACCAGTGGTTGTGGAAGTCTCGATGGACTTTTTGGTGCTCCTTCGTTTGGTTCTTCACCCTCCTCTCGTGCGCTCTCTGGCACTGTGTAATATCCACTATTGTTGATTTGTAAATCTGGCTCTATGTCTGTGTCTTGTCCCTTGTCACTTTGTACATCTCCAGAATTTAGTTTGGTGGCTCTATGCCCGTATCTCTTTCTTTGTCTGGGTTTTGATCAAATTATTGATTATTTTCTTATGTGCTTTTGTTTCACTCGTTGCTCCTTAAGGTCTTCTGGAGCAATGGAGTTGGGATCCTCGAGTTCCAGAAGGTCAATTGGTATAACCTCGATGTTTGTTCTGTTTTGTTTAATTAAATTGATAGGAATGCGACAGTTAGTCCTTCTTGAATCTAATTGAGTTTATGGAAACTCTCATCAAAAGACTATACTGATGTAAATATTTTTTTGAGATTGTAAATGATTTTGCAGGGACCCTTGGGATATGATGAAAATGCAGAGTGGGTGTACTAAACATTCCAGAGCATGGTATCTAGTGTGTGATTGTGTGGGATGACAAATGTTTTCAATGCTTTTCTCAAGCCATATATGCATGAAAGCATGAACATTCTTTTCGTTGTGGATGCCTTGTAAATCCACTGTGTCAGGATTATATTCATCATATGTGGATAGTCGATGGGAAATTGGATACTAAGTGCTTGTGACATGCAGTAGTGTGCACAAAGTCTAAGGTTGGGCATTAAAGTCTTGGTCTATGTTTTGGAAAACTTGGAGAGTGGTAAAAAGGCCAACATGAGGTGGCTAACCTAGAAATCAAGAAGAGTGTAGCTCTTGTAAAAAAGCCATGCATATAAGTTGGCTGCGTAAAGAAGGAGGGTAAGCTTTTGGATTGGGGGAGCTGGGATGTATGTGAAGCCTGGGTGTGAAGGAGAATTCGGGAAGTTTTCATCAACACACTAGCTGGAATGGACATGCAAGCTGAGAGGCGAGAAGGAGGTGTGAATGGAGTTCTCTGGAGGGTGTCTCTACTATAGAAGGCTAGAGGCCTTTTGATTGGGGAGTCTAGTTTGGGTATGCAAGGAGGATCGAAGGCGATAGGAGAGGGGAGATCCATGTGAGCAAGAGAAGACGTGAGTAGGTACGTGAGAAAAGGATACAGTGGAGACAAGAACTTTGTTGCAGAGGTGGCAACTTTGTAGGAGGCTGATGAACTGTGACAATGTGTGTGCTCTATGAGTAAAGGAGAAGCCATGGCCTGAAGAGTACTTTGGATGACAGAGAGCATGTAGCATGTGCTTCTTGGTTTCATGGGGAAGGCATCCCTACTATGTAGGCCATGAGGATCTAAGCTAAAGGGGGACGTGAGCTTGGTTGGGGAGGTCGCTAGTTGCATGTGTGGAGAGCTTCTTGGTGGCTGTAGGGACACTACTATTCAGCAGGGAGGATCTTGGAAGAGCTTGGTGAGCTCTATAAGTAATAGCAATTGTAGGAGGGGTTCGGGGACCTAGCTCGAAGGTCCATCGTCACAACAAGACAAAGCACCCATAGACGCACACACAGATGCGTTTATTGAACTTAAAAAGAAACTTACGGGCACGTCTATTTGTGCGTCTATTTCTATGTCTAGAGACCCACATCTAACAGTGCATCTATATAGCAGACAGACATGCATATAGATGCACATCTAGACACGTAAATAGATGCTCTGCTAAAAAATTTAAAAAGCAGACAGACGCATTGTTAAACGTGTGTATAGATGCATTTATAAATGGTCTTATAGATGCGTTTATAGACGCACAAATAAATGCTTCTCGAATAGACAGACGCGTATATAGACGCATTTATAGATGCACTGATAGACGCACTATATAATATATGTTTTTAAATTTACAGAATGTTGTGTATGTTGTGTATGCTATGTAGTTACAAGAATTTCATTTCCACATTGTGTAATTCAATTCTTACAGCCAATCGCATTTTAATTACAATTCTAAATAAAATATTACAACTCCAAAACGCAATAAAATTGAAAGCTCAAAAAGTGCTTGTATGTACATATAGCACGAAGCTAAGCCAGTCATGTGGCTTCAAGTACAAAAAAGAAGAGGAGTGTATATACAAGAGGCACGAAGCCAAGCCAATGGCTTTAAGTACAAAAAAGAGTAGCTAGCACTACTTCTACGACTAATCCTCGCTCCCTTCCATGCTCCCTTCTGTGCTCCCTTCTGCACTCCCTTCTCCGCCTCCTTCCTCGTCTTCTTCCTCGTCTTCTTGTGGAGGGACCTATAAACAAGGGACAACATATATCAATGTATGAAAAATCAAATCTTTACTTATAATATTGACATTATTTAATTACTTTCAAATACCTCGGGGGCCGCTCCAGTAGCCTGGATATACTGCTCCTCAGTAATCAACCCATCATGATAGAAGTGCCTCCATGTATCTCCTCTGCGATGGTGGTGGTGGTAGGCTATCTCGACAGGAGTAGGGTATCTGCCCACGATATCAAGTTGCAAGACGACACAATTTGCGGAGGGGTTAGTACAAAGAAACAACCTCCTAATAAACTACTTAAGTAATATAATTTGAGATCGATACTTACAAATTGGGCCTCCCATGAATCAACACCACCTGCTCCAAAATGCATGCTTCCATATTGCTCCATCTGGATCCTTCGTGCCTCCACGTGCTGTAGACTGGGGTCCTCCCTCGCTGACTTCATTGCTTTCTTCCACTCATGCTTGTGAGTGGTGTGGGGTGGGCCCCTTGGTGGTTGACCTCCCTCGAGCCTGGCAAGCTCCGCTAGTGCCTGCCTCTTAAAGCGAAGATCTTTTATTGCCAAGTATCATAACAATCTTTGACTTGGCCCATTTATCTGTGATCTGACGATTGGGGGGGTTAGGATACCTAGAGCGAACAGTAGCAAGGGTCTCATCAACCAACCTCTTTGGCTGGTCTTTGTAGTGGATAAAGCAATCTGTAATTGTTAGCAATTATAGAGCGCATGAAGGCCATGATTTCCTTCCCCCGTGCATCCATCAAGATGCCTCCTGTCTGAGTGATGTCATAGAATATCGTACCATCACCCAGAGGCACGTCTAAATCATCTGAATCATGATCGTCCCCACCACCACCCCTCCCAAAGTACTATGCCATGCATCCCCCACCGCTCTCCTTGCTACTACGCCTGCTACCATGTCGTGTCGAGCTAGTATGCTGGCCACTCGTAGCTGGAGACTGCACGAGACTACGTGGACCACTCGTAGCTGGAGAACCGAGTCTCGATTGCACAAGAGTACACCGACGGCTCTGCGAGACAGAAGGACCTCCTGACAGCATGGGGGAAGGGGCATAAGACGGCATGGCAGAAGGGGCATAAGACAACATGGGGGAAGGGGCATAAGACGGCATGGGAGATGGGCCCGCGCTGTGTAGCTGGGCTCCAATTTGCACGCAAGTCCCTTTCAACTAGGTTGAGATGAGTGCAAAGTATTGTCACCATCAGATATGATTTGCATGGTCGATCACGCATTATACACTGTTTTTTCCCTAGTGGTATGCACATCCGCAAAAAAACACGCCCTTAGGTGTGTTATCTGACCAAGTACTTATCGGATGGGTGTGCTTCTTTGAGAACATTTTAATACCACCTAGATTAAGGTGTAGGAAAAGTATTGTGGCCATCGGATATGGTTTGCATGGTCGATCGAGCATTAAATACCATTTTTGCCTTAGTGTCATGCACATCCATTAAAAAAAACGCTGCTAGGTGTGTTATCCAATCAAGTACTTACACGATGGGAATGCCACTTTGCATGTAAGTCAATTCCACCTGGTTGAATGTGTGTGCAAATTATTGTGCCCATCGGATATGCTTTGCATTGTTGATCAAGCATAAAACACCGTTTTTGCCTTTGTGTCATGCACAACCATATAAAAACAGGGCCGTAGCTGTGTTATTCAAATAAGTACTTATCGGATGGGGGCTCCACTTTGCACGCAAGTCCTTTTCAACTACGTTGAGGTGTGTGCAAAGTATTGTCACGATCGGATATTCTTTGCATGGTCAATCACACATTATACACCATTTTTTCCCTAGTGATATGGACATCCGCAAAAAAACACGGCATTAGGTGTGTTATCTGACCAAGTACTTATTGGATGGGTATGCCTCATTGAGAACATCTCAATACCACCTAGGTTGATGCATACGAAAAGCGTTGTGCGCATCGGATATGCTTTGCATGGTCGATCACGCATTATACACCGTTTTTTCCCTAGTGGTATGCACATCCGAAAAAAACATGCCCTTAGTTATGTTATCTGACCAAGTACTTATCGGATGGGTGTGCCTCTTTGAGAACATTTCAATACCACCTAGGTTGAGGTGTACGAAAACTATTGTGCCCATCGAATATGCTTTGCATGGTCGATCGAGCATTAAATACTATTTTTGCTCTAGTGTCATGCACATCCGTAAAAAAATACGCTGCTAGGTGTGTTATCTGATCAAGCACTTATGCGATGGGCGTGCCACTTTGCATGTAAGCCAATTCCACCTAGTTGAAGGTGTGTGCAAAGTATTGTGCCCATCGGATATGCTTTGCATTCTCGATCAAGCATAAAACACCGTTTTTGCCTTAATGTCATGCACAACCATATAAAAACACGGCCATAGGTGTGTTGTTCAAATAAGTACTTATCGGATGGGGGCTCCACTTTGTACGGAAGTCCGTTTCAACTAAGGTGCATGCAAAGTATTTTCACCATCGGATATGCTTTGCATGGTCGATCACGCATTATACACCATTTTTTCCCTAGTGATATGGACATCCGCAAAAAAGCATGCCATTAGGTGTGTTATCTGACCAAGTACTTATCGGATGGGTGTGCCTCATTGAGAACATTTCAATACCACCTAGGTTGACGTGTAAGAAAAGTGTTGTGCCCATCGGATATCCTTTGCATGGTCGATCGAGCATTAAATACTATCTTTGCTCTAGTGTCATGCACATCTGTGAAAAAACACGCTGCTAGGTATGTTATCCAATCAAGCACTTATGGGATGGGTGTGCCACTTTTCATGTAAGTCAATTCCACCTAGTTGAAGGTGTGTGCAATGTATTGTGCTCATCGGATATGCTTTGCATTATCGATCAAGCATAAAACACTGTTTTTGCCTTAGTGTCATGCACCAGCATGAAAAAACACGGTCCTAGGTGTGTTATTCAAACTAGTACTTATCGGATGGGGGCTCCACTTTGCACGCAAGTCCGTTTCAGCTATGTTGAAGGGCGTTCAAAGTATTGTCACCATCAGATATGCCTTGCATGGTCGATCACGCATTATACACCATTCTTTCCCTAGTGATATGCACATCCGTTAAAAAACACGCCCTTAGGTGTGTTATCTGACCAAGTACTTATAGGATGGGTGTGCCTCTTTGAGAACATTTCAATACCACCTAGGTTGAGGTGTACGAAAAGTGTTGTGCCAATCGGATATCCTTTGCATGGTCAAGCAAGCACTAAATACTATTTTTGCTCTAGTGTCATGCACATCTGTAAAAAAACACGCTGCTAGGTATGTTATCCGATCAAGCACTTATGGGATGGGCATGCCACTTTGGATGTAAGTCTATTGCACCTAGTTGAAGGTGTGTGAAAAGTATTGTTCCCATCGAATATGCTTTGCATTGTCGATCAAGCATAAAATACCGTTTTTGCCTTAGTGTCATGCACAACCATGAAAAAACACGGTCCTAGGTGTGTTATTCAAACTAGTACTTATTGGATGGGGGATCCACTTTGCACGCAAGTCCGTTTCAACTACGTTGAAGGGTGTGCAAAGTATTGTCACCATCGGATATTCTTTGCATGGTCGATCACGCATTATACACGATTTTTTCCCTAGTGATATGCACATCCGCAAAAAAACACGCCCTTAGGTGTGTTATCTGACCAAGTACTTATCAGATGGGTGTGCCTCTTTGAGAACATTTCAATAGCACCTAGGTTGAGGTGTAAAAAAAGTGTTGTGCCCATCGGATATCCTTTTCATGGTCGATCGAGCATTAAATACTATTTTTGCTCTAGTGTCATGCACATCTGTAAAAAAACATGCTGCTAGGTATGTTATCCGATCAAGCACTTATGGGATGGGCATGCCACTTTGCATGTAAGTCGATTCCACCTAGTTGAAGGTGTGTGCAAAGTATTGTGCCCATCAGATATGCTTTGCATTGTCGATGAAGCATAAAACACCGTTTTTACCTTAGTGTCATGCACAACCGTGAAAAAACATGGTCCTAGGTGTGTTATTCAAACTAGTACTTACCGGATGGGGGATCCACTTTGCATGCAAGTCCGTTTCAACTATGTTGCAGGGCGTGCAAAGTATTGTCACCATCGGATATGCTTTGCATGGTCGATCACGCATTATACACCATTTTTTCCCTAGTGATATGCACATCCGTAAAAAAACACGCCCTTAGGTGTGTTATTTGACCAAGTACTTATCGGATGGGTGTGCCTCTTTGAGAACATTTCAATACCAACTAGGTTGAGGTGTACGAAAAGTGTTGTGCCCATCGGATATCCTTTGCATGGTCGATCGAGCATTAAATACTATTTTTGCTCTAGTGTCATTCACATCTGTAAAAAAACACGCTGCGAGGTATGTTATCCGATCAGGCACTTATGGGATGGGAATTCCACTTTGCATGTAAGTTGATTCTACCTAGTTGAAGGTGTGTGCAAAGTATTGTGCCCATCGGATATGCTTTGCATTTTCGATCAAGCATAAAACACCGTTTTTGCCTTAGTGTCATGCAGAACCATGAAAAAACACGGTCCTAGGTGTGTTATTCAAACAAGTACTTATCAGATGGGGGCTCCAGTTTGCACGCAAGTCCGTTTCAACTAGGTTGAGATGTGTGCAAAGTATTGTCACCATCGGATATGATTTTCATGGTCGATCACACATTATACACCATTTTTTCCCTAATGATATGCACAACTGCAAAAAAACATGCCATTAGGTGTGTTATCTGACCAAGTACTTATCGGATGGGTGTGCCTCTTTGAAAACATTTCAATACCAACTAGGTTGAGGTGTACGAAAAGTGTTGTGCCCATCGGATATCCTTTGCATGGTCGATCAAGCATTAAATACTATTTTTGCTCTAGTGTCATGCACATCCGTAAAAAAACACGCTGCTAGGTATGTTATCCGATCAAGCACTTATGGGATGGGTGTGCCACTTTGCATGTAAGTCAATTCCACCTAGTTGAAGGTGTGTGCAAAGTATTGTGCCCATCGGATATGCTTTGCATTCTCGATCAAGCATAAGACACCGTTTTTGCCTTAGTGTCATGCACAACCATGAAAAAACACGGTCCTAAGTGTGTTATTCAAACAAGTACTTATCGGATGGGGGCTCCACTTTGCACGCAAGTCCGTTTCAACTACGTTGAGGTGCGTGCAAAGTATTGCCACCATAGGATATGATTTACATGGTCGATCACGCATTATACACTGTTTTTGGCCTTGGTGTCATGTACAACCATCAAAAAACACGGCCGTAGGTGTGTTATTCAAATAAGTACTTATTGGATGGGGGCTCCACTTTGCACGTAAGTCCGTTTCAACTATGTTGAGGTGCATGCAAAGTATTGCCACCATCAGATATGCTTTGCATGGTCGATCACGCATTATAAACCATTTTTTCCCTAGTGATATGGACATCCACAAAAAAACACGCCATTAGGTGTGTTATCTGACCAAGTACTTATTGGATGGGTGTGCCTCTTTGAGAACATTTCAATACCACCTAGGTTGAGGTGTACAAAAAGTGTTGTGCCCATCGGATATCTTTTGCATGGTCGATCGAGCATTAAATACTATTTTTGCTCTAGTGTCATGCACATCCGTAAAAAAACACGCTGCAAGGTATGTTATCCGATCAAGCACTTATGGGATGGGCGTGCCACTTAGCATGTAAGTTGATTCCACCTAGTTGAAGGTGTGTGCAAAGTATTGTGCCCATCGGATATGTTTTGCATTGTCGAACAAGCATTAAACACTGTTTTGGCCTTAGTGTCATGCACAATCATCAAAAAACGCGGTCCTAGATGTGTTATTCGACTAAGTACTTAAGGGATGGGCACGCCACTTTGCATGTAAGTCAATAATACCTAGGTTGAGATGTGTGCAAATTAGTGTGATGATCGCATATGCGTTGCATTGTCGATTAAGCATAAATTAGCTTTTTTGCCTTAGTGTCATGGACAACCACCAATAGAAAACATGGTCCTAGGTGTGATATTTTAAAAAGTCCTTATTGAATGGGCATTCCACTTTGCATGGAATACCATACCACCGATTTTGAGGCACGTGCAAAGTATTGTGCCCATCGGATATGCTTTACATGGTAGATTGAGTATTAAATACCGTTTTTGGCCTTGGTGTCATATACAACGGTCAAAAAACACGATCGTAGGTGTATTTTTCAAATAAGTACTTATCGGATGGGGATGCCACTTTGCACACAAGTCAATACTGCCTAGGTTGAGGAACGTGTAAAGTCTTGTGTCCATTGGATATGCTTTGCATAGTGGATCTCACATGATACACCATTTTGTTCCTAGTGTTATGCACAATCGTCATAAAATACGTTTGGAGGTGTGTTATCCGAACAAGTACTTATGAGATGGGTGCAACACTTTGTATGCAAGTCAATAAGACCTAGGTTGAGGCATGTACAAAGTTTTGTGCCCATCGGAGAAATGTAGATGCGATAATATTAGAAATTTTCGGTATGTGTATATGTGTGTGTGTGTGGCAAACAATTTTGATACAAAGTAAACACCTAGTGCACAAATTATGCACTTCATACCTTGAGTAAATAAGCTTGTTGATGAGGATAAATATGCCCTTGAATAAAAGCACAGTTGTTGTATGACCACAATAGGATCGCTTTGACACCTGTGATTTTGCCTCGGGGGGGTCACTATGTATAAACCCTTTATATCACGTGCGTTCAAGGCCTATATTTAAAATCCCTTATCTGTAAATTTTTTCATTAATAAAATGTACCCCTTTTCTATACAAATCTGTAAATTTTTTCCAAAACTATTTTAAATAGTCCCTTATGTATATTTATTTCTGTAAATTTTAGGAATAAAAAATATCCTTCTGTTGAACTCACGTGATAGGGTTACATATGATGAGTGACCCCCCCGAGGATTTTGCCCACATGTAAGTTTGCAAATAGTATAAGAAATCATATAATAATATATTAATAGTTTGCAAATGTGTATAGCAAGTGAGTAATGGGAAGTGGAAGTGGGAGTGAGGAGGGAGGAGTGGAATGGGAGAGGGAAGTAATAAGGATGTATGATAATAAGTATAAACAATAGTATAATAATATATTAATAGTTTTCAAATGGCAAGTGAGTAATGGGAAATGGAAGTGAGAGTGGGGAGGGAAGACTGGAATGGGAGAGGGGAAAGTAATAGGGGAGTAGGATAATAAGGGAGTGAAATGAGTGGGGGAGTTAATAGGGGATGAAAAAGAGGAGGGTGAGATGGGGAAATATGGGATTTTGGGAAATGGGAGGAGTATGGGACGTGGTGGAAATGTGGGATGGGAGTGGTGGCAATGGGGAGGAAGAAGAAATGGATGGATGGGGGGAGGGCTAATGGAAGATTGGGATGAGGGATGGGGGTCCAATGGGAGAGGGGGAGTAATGGGAGCCAATGGGAGAGGGGATAAATGAAAAGCCAATAGGAGAGAGGGGAGGAATGGAAAGCCAATAGGAGAGGAGGAAGAAAACCTAATTTTTCTTATATATAGTCTTCCTTCTTCATTCATTCTCCCCTCATTTCATTCATTGAAGCAAGAAAGCAAGGACGATTAAGAGAGCAAGGAAGGAAGAGCAAGAAAGCAAGAAAGAGCAAACTTACAAACTTTTTCCAGGTTCTTGCAAATTTTTTTGATTAATTCTTTTTCTAGATTTTTTTTTAAAATTTGAAGAGAGCGAAACTAGAGAGAGAAAGGTTCAGGGGAGGAGAAGAAGAGGATGGAGGGGCTGAAGGGAAGGGAGGAGGAAGGGAGGGAGAGGGTGGGGCTGACTGTGGCCGCGGCGCCAGCCTTGGGGAAGGGGGGAATGGGGTGTGGAGGGGTAAGGGGTTGGTGGGACGGGGCCAGGGAAAGGGGGTGGGACGGGGGCGGGGGGGAAAGGGGGTAGGGGGGGGAAAGGGGGGGGGGCAGAGGGGGAAGGGGAGGGGGAGAGCGGGAGGGGAGGGGTCGAGGGGGGGAGGGGTTCTGGCGGTGGAGGGAGGGGAGGGGAGGGGAGGGGAGGAGGGCGGGGGTCGAGGGAGGGAGGAGTTTTGGCGGCGGAGGGAGGGGAGGGAAGGGGAAGGGAGGGGAGGGGAAGGCGGGAGGGCGGGGGTCGAGGGAGGGAGGGAGGGAGGGGAGAGGAAGGAGAGAGAGGAGAGAGAGAGGGAGAGGAGAGGAGGGAGCAGAAGGAGAGAGAGGAGAGAGGAGGATTTGACTTTCTATCATGAGCAAGAGAGACAAATAAGATTTGACTTATGAGAAGAATGAAAAGGACTTACGAGAAGAATGAAAAGGACTTACGAGAAGAAAGTATCGAGAAGAATGTTGAAGAAAGTATCAAGAAGAATGTTGAACACAAATTTGAATTCAAAAGGAACGTACGAGAAGAAAGTATGAGAAGAATGTTGAACACAAATTTGAATTCAAATTTATAATGAATTCAAATTTCCCTCTCTTTTTTGAAATTTCAAATTTATGCGTAGGAGGAGTGGGCTAGCTTTTCTTATATATACTTTTCTTTCCATTCATTCATTTTAACTCTCTCCTCATTTCATTGAAGCAACCAAGAGCGGAAGAGAAAGGATAAGTGGAGCCTTACTTTTTTCACTTCTTCTAGATAAGCGGAGCCTTACTTTTTTCACTTTTTCCAAGTACTTGCATTCTTTTTCATTCGTCTTGTAATTCTTTTTCTTTACTTACAATTCTTTTTCAATTAGTTTCTTGTTAAAGTTTTTGAGTTTTATTTCTTAAAATTCGTCTTGTAATTCTTTTTCTTTACTTATAATTCTTTTTCAATTAGTTTATTGTTAAAGTTTTTGAGGAGGGGGGTCTTTTAGAAAGCATTACAATTCTTTTTAAATTAGTTCCTTATTTGAGTATTTGAGTTCTGTTTTAATTATTTTTTTATTTATATTTGAGTTTATAAATTTGAGAAATGAGAGAATAGGGAGGGAGAGAAAGAGAGAGGAGAGAGGAGAGAGGGAAAGAGAGAAATTAAGAGAGAGAAGAGGGGCTCTTGGTGGCTATGGCCACCAAGAGAGAGGGAGAGAGGGAGAGAGATAGAGAGATTCACAGAGAGAAGAGGGGCTCCTTAAATGAGAGAGAAGAGTAGGGAGGGAAAGAAAGAGAGAGGAGAGAGGGGGAGAGAGATTAAGAGAGAGAAGAGGGTCTCTTGGGGGCCGTGGCTGCTTGAGGGAGGGAGAGAGTAGGGAGAGAGAGAGAAAGAGAGAGAGAGGGAGAGAGAGAAAGAGAGAGACAGGGAAAGAGAGAGAGGGAGAGAGAGAGAGAGAAAGAGAGAGAGGGAGAGAGAGGGATTAAATTAGTTTCTTATTTGAGTTTTTGAGTTCTATTTTAATTAGTTTTTTATTTATATTTGAGTTTGTAAATTTGAGAAATGAGAGAATAGGGAGGGATTACAAGGCTTCATATGGCAATAAATGTGGGAAATAGCCTAAAAGGCTTTACAAGGCTTAAATATTTGTACAAATGTAAAAAAATTAGCCAATAAAGCTTTACAAGTAATATAAAATGTCATCTAGTGATAAAGCTTCAATCTTCGTGAAGACATGTAATGTGTCCATCCATTGATTTGCCCTCTAGTCATAAAGCTTCAATCTTCATGATGACATGTAATCTATCCATCCATTGATATCTGTGCACTGATACCCAACTGATGCAATCTTTCCACTAAAAACTGTTCCACTGATATCCACTTATGCAGCCCACATGATATCCACTTATGCATCCCACTGATACTTGTTAAATAGTGAATGGTCGAGATGGTCAAGTTTATTACAAGGCGCTTCATATGACAATAAATGTAAAAAATAGCATAGAAGGCTTTACAAGGGTTTTTATGACAATAAAGGAGCTTAAATATTTATACAAATGCAATAAAAATAACCAATAATCATCAAGCTCCAATATGTCCCATGACATGTAATCTGTCCACTGATATATGTAATCTGTCCACTGATATCTGCTCATGCAATCTGCCCACTAATAAACTTCTTGGTAAATGGTAAAAGGTCTTATGTAATAGCATGTTATGAGTGTTAGACCGCATGTGAGCGAAGGGACTGACAACGATTAGGAACTAGTTAGAAAAATTTGAGCATGGCTTCGATTGGCAACTTGGAGAATTGTCTCTCCTCTAAGGCAATCTAATCTATGCTAAACTATGCTAGACCAACCATCGAAGCGAAGAAAAGCAATAAATAATTTCTTTTTCTATGTTCATTTTAATGTGTTGGGGTTTAAGAGGCTTAAATATGCAAAAGAAGGGGTTGTGATGTAGAGACTAAACGTGCATGTGAGATAAATGAAGAACAAGTATCTAAAGAAAAGTTAACATTTTTCAATTTAAAAGATGAATATATATAAAAATATTATCTCACCTTTAAAACAAACCATAAATTCACTCTTTTATAATTTTTTAAAAGTATAATATAAAACATGTAAATATATAAAACTCTCTTTACTTTCTCTCTCTCTCTCTCTCGACTCCTAAATCTCTCTGTAGCCATAGTCAAGACACCTCATTCTCTCTCTTAATCTCTCTCTCTCTCTCTCTCTCTCTCTGACAACTCTTATGTGTTTTCCTCTCTATCCTCATCCCACTTATTCTCTCTCTCCCTCTCCCTCCCTCTAGCACAGAAGTTTCATTCCTTCCTCTCTCTCCCTCTCTCTCTTTCTCTCTGTCTCTCTCTCTCTCTTTCTCTCTCTCTCTCTCTCTCTCTCCCTCTCTCTCTTTCTCTCTCCCTAAGTCTCCCTCTTCTCTTCTCTCTCTCTCTCTCTTTCCCTCTCTCCTCTCGCCACGTTTCATTCTGATAAACATCTCTCTCTCTCCCTCTCTCTCCCTCTCTCTCTTTCTCTCTCTCTCCCTCTCTCTCTTTCCCTCTCTCTCTCTTTCTCTCTCTCCCTCTCTCTCCCTCTCTCTCTCCCTCTCTCTCCCTACTGTCTCCCTCCCTCAAGCAGCCACGGCCCCTAAGAGACCCTCTTCTCTCTCTTAATCTCTCTCGCCCTCTCTCCTCTCTCTTTCTTTCCCTCCCTACTCTTCTCTCTCATTTAAGGAGCCCCTCTTATTGTATCAAGGGTTGTATATTGTACTTTACTTGTATGTATCTAAATTCTTCATTATCTTTTCTTGTAGGATTATGGAGCAATCAGCTAATGTGATGGCTATCCTAAATGACTCTAAGATCAGAGAATGGGTTTCTGATGTCACTTTGAATTTCAAAGGAAAGGAATATAGCCCCAATGGCTTTTGTAGGTGGACTCGATATCACATGGGCAGAAGAGCTTGGTTTCTTCATCAAAAGGAAAAGAGACTCTTTCTACTTATGTCAAAAAGGGAGTTCAATGGTGTTGAAGATCCATGGGATGCTACTTTCTCCAAAAAAGATATGACTTCAAGCCTTGTGGTAGGCATAATAATACAACGAAAAGACACCTTTGTGGATATTTTAACAAAGAGTTCAGATCCTGAAGTTGGCGGTATTCATTTTATTGTGTCAAGGAGAGACTCAAAGACCTTTGTGATGCCTCCTCCTCAACCATCAAAGTTTCCACAGCTGCAAAGTGCATTGGAGACTCTTTCATATACTTGGGAGCAATTTCCTAGTGTGGTGGCAAAAAGGATGCATGCAAAGATAATGTTTGAGTACTTTCACGATGCAGAATATGCTCCTCATATTCAAGGATCTTCACATGAAGGAGATTAAGAAGCTTAGACCTCGATGCAGGGACAAGAAGAACAGGCACACTGTCACAAACGTGTAGAACATGAGCGCAAACTTCTAGAGCAAGAAATGGTGGATGTAACTAAGGATGATGAAAAACAAGCCTTGAGTGCACGGGAATTTAAAAAAATTGAAGAAGATCAAGGTCGATCCACTGCAGTTATGCTAGAAGCTCTTGCTAGCAAACCACGACATGAAATGCAAAAGGCTAGTACTGCAAGAGCCACGGTTCCAAGCAGTAAAAAAAGACATCGTCCCATTGTAGAGAGAGATAATGTGGATGAAAAACGGTTAAAAAAAGAGAAAGATGAAGAAGACTCAGAACCCGAGGTTGAAGATGATCAGGATGAACTCACATCAATCAAAAATCTTAATCTGCGTCTTAATGAAGCAGTTACAGATGATGATGTGGGATATATCTGGGGTCAAAGGATGTGGTTTGTGAATGCCAAAGATGTGGAAGCTACAGCTCTCTTTACTAATAGCCGAAGCCTTGATATATCCTAATACGAGGCTTTGAGAGATGGTAAGAAACCTGTGGCAAGCAATGTGGTCTTGCGCCCAATAATGTTTTGTCCAACCAAAAATAGTTTTCTGGATCAAATAACATTTACAAGGCCTACACATTTCGAGGAAACCTTCAGTCAATTCTTTAAAGACACTCTTAAAAATATTCCACATGAACAAGGCGAAGAGGCACAAGGTGAGAATATGCTAAAGGAAGTAAAGAAGGAATTCCTCCTTCATTGCAGATTCCAGCCCATTGATGGTCAACATTGGGCTTATGCTTGTAATCAGATCGCAAGGGAAGCAAAGGAGGGCAAAAGACTCACTCCAGAACAATTTGCAAAGATAAGTTCATTCCATTATTATCCTGCAACAATCTGTATATTCAAGCATGAGATCAAGTATTTGATTGAGTCCGAAAGACTTAATCATTATGTCCATGGAAAGCGTAAGATATCCTCAACATCAGAGGTCTTACAGAAGGCAAGGGTTATATGGACAACATTTGGTTTTCCAAATCCTGATTTGAAGCAAAAGGTCACAAAAGCAGACGCTGACACACTCATGAACTTCTATACTTCTTTGAGTGCAGTTGTGCCTAGGGGAACTCAAGAGCGAGAAGAAAGTATGACAAGACTCAAGGTGGTGAGGGACAGATATGCCGACTACACTTCTATCATATTTCATCCTGTTGAAGTGTTCAATGAGATGCTTGAAATGTGCATTGCTTGTGAGCATGGACAGCTGACCTATGAAGCTCCTTTGTTTATCTCCAGCAAGTCAAAGGTAATGGATAAGAAGGAGTTGATGGCAAGGATGTGGAGGCCTATAAAGTACTTACCTGATAAGTATGCATCCATGGCAGAACAAAAAATTTTAAAGAAAGAATGGTTTTTTGGAAAAAAAGACAAAGACCACTGCGTGGAAGAATGCATCAATGTACAGGTGAGGCGTGATGCAGTGCATAGTGCCATTAAGTATTTGCTGTCAGAGAAACAAATTCCACTTACTCATTGTAACATTGACTATAATGTGGTGAAGCATATAGCTTCTTTGTCAACACCCAAGGTAAAGCTATGGGCAAACAGGTGAATTAAAAAGGATGAAGATGGGTCAGAAATAGTAACCTCTTATATGAGAAAAGAAATCCCACAACAGGTGGTTGCATATGTGGAAAGATTAATCAATGAGATAAGGATGCCGACAGATATGCACCAAAGCTTTCAATTCAATGTAGAGGTTACGGCAGAGTCTGGAAAGCTTGTGAACTTCAGGGGAGTCTCAGAAGATGACTTCTTCAAGAATGAGTCAGCATGGGATAAGCCACAACTATTCTTTATCAATGAAGTTTCTAGCGATGATATCCATAACTTCATTGATAGAATAGTATATACCACCATTAGCAAAGTGGTGATTTGCAATATTGTCATTTTTGTTGATAAAAAAGACAAAGAAGCCATGCGGGTTACTCTAGAGCGAGCATATTCATCAGATTTGAAGATCTATAGTGGTGTTTATGCAGCAAAGAGAGGCAACAGAGAATGTGGCATAGCGATTCAATCTCTTGAATCATTCTTTTTGTGTATGCAGAGTCCCAACCCTGATCACTTCTTACAAAAGAACATAAGAGGGAATTCAAATAATTTGAGATTGATGCTAGAAGAGCAAGATATTCCCAGGTCCATACATTATCAAAAAAACAACTATGGAAGTCCTGCAAAAAGTGGGAGTCTCTTGCTTACCATGATGGAGAATTTGCTACCGGCAGGTTGGGAGGTCACCTTGTGCAGGATGGGATATTTATTTGAGGATCTCCTCAGAAAAGGCAACTCCACAAATATTATTGAAAATAAGCATTCCATGGCTTATTTCCAGCTTCAAGCAGATCTAACCACAGGCTATGAAAAAGAGATAGACCACAAGGACACCGATGACATGGATGATTACCTTGAAGATAATAATGTCCCAGTTGATGATGATGAAAAGATGGACTTACATGACCCGTTCACAAAGAGGTTGGTGGATGAAGACAAACATGATGATGCCTTCTTTGATAATTATGGCTCGCAGGGTTATGAAAAAAGGCCACTACGACAATACTTAGAGGTATGAACTCTCTATTTCTCAACTAAATACAATTTTTTAAATAAGATTTAAATTTAAAGATAATGAATCTAATCTCTCATATTTGTTTACAGGCAATAGAGGGAGAAGAAATGGATGAAGTCAATACGGAGGCACTCCCTTTTACTTCAACAATGCAACCACCTCTAAATTTGATTGAAGAATCAAATTTAGCTGCATTCGATAAAATGGAGAGCTCATTTGAAGTTAGGATCATTTTGAAACGAGAACCTCAGTATTTGAGCTTTGGTAGAGAGGAGGTTTCAATCCTCTCCAATCCTTTAAAAGAGGTTAATGACAATGTTATCTTGGCCATTCTCAGGTAATGTTTGTTTATTTGTTGCTACTTCAATGAGCTAACATTTGTTTATTTATTCACAGTGTAGTTATATATCAGTTTCCTAGTGCAGAATGCAAATCAATTCTATGAGCTAATGTTTGTTTATTTCTTGGTGCAGTGTAGTTATTTCTCAACTTCCTAGTGTAGTGCAGCATCGTGTCTACATACTCGATGCTCTCCTTTCTTCTATTCTTAGCTCTCCTCAAAAGACTCTAGAAGATGTGCCCTTTGAATTTAGATGGGGTGCGAGTCATCTTAATGCCTTATCATGAGGCGTAAGTATCAACTCTAACCTTATTTTTACTATTTCTTTGGCAAGTTTGTGTAAAACAATAATCATTTTTATTCTGATCATGTAGCTCACATTGGAGTCTGATCTTCTGGAACCTTGAACTCAACCGTTTATGGTTTGTGAATTCAATAGAAGGCTATCATGCCAACTCCCCAAGGTAATTATTCTCTTAATATTTTTGATACTTTCTTATTTTGTATCTTATGATCATGACATATTAATATATTTAATATGTCATGATGGACAGTGCTGCATATCGGCTAGTATCTACTGTCAGAATAACCATGGAGCAACAAGATCAAGTAGAATTCAAAAGACGTCTACCAGTGGAGCAAAAAGATGGACACAGCTGTGGGTGGAGAGTTGCCTACAACTGCATGTTGTTTCTTAGAGAGATTTTTGATTTGGAGTTACCAGTTAAAATGGAATCATATACAGAAGTTGATCTGCTAGCATTTTGGGCTGAGAGTATTCAGCGTCTAATTACTACCATTGGGAAACAACCTGAAAATATGACTACATTGCAGCATGTATAAAACCTTATCTTGATACTTGTATGCTGGTTCAAGCCTTTAATTGGGATGTGTAAATCTCATAACTTTTTTATATTTTCCTCCAAGAGGAGAAGAGACTGAGTCTAATGAAAGCATGCTATCTTTATACTTCTATGATTACTTAAACCATTATTTTTATTTGGGATGTGTAAATCTCATAACTTTTTAAAATTTTCCCCCAAGAGGAGGAGAGACTCACTCTAATGAAAGCATGTATGAAACCTTTTTAAATTTTTGCTCCAAGCGGAGGATAGACTCACTCTAATGAAAGCATGTATGAAACCTTATCTGCTTGTTTAAGCCTTTATTTGGGATGTGTACATCGCATAACTTTTTTATATTTTTATGGCAGAAGGAGGATGTGGAGGACATAGCAAGTGCAGAAGAATACGATGTAGACTACTCTCTCAATAAGATGAGTCATGAAAATATGAATCTATTGGAGCAGATTGGAAGTTCATTCACCGCTATGTTGTTAATTCGACGACAACCTTATTTTTTTGAATTTGGTGAAGAAGAGATTTCAATCCTCTTGAATCCTAAGAAAGAGGTTAATGTCAAATTCATTAGAACCATCCTCAGGTTTGATGCAGCCTTTTCCTTGGCTTTATACTTTGCTTATTTTGATTAAACCCAAGAAGCTAATACTTTTTTTTTTAATATAGTAATGTTATAGCAAATTTTCCGCAAAATATACAAAGCATTTCATATATGCTCGATCCTCGTATTGCGGAAGTGCTTAGCAACAAAGAAACCATAGAGGATGTTTGCAAGTGGTTGAAGCACGTTCCTATGAATGACACACGAGTTATTTTTACAGCATATTATGAGAAGTAAGCATCAAACCCTACTTGTTTTTTCTATTGCATTGCTAGAATTATCTCAAACATAGTAATTATTCTTTATTGATAATGTAGCTCACATTGGAGTCTGGTAGTCTTGGACATCCTTGCGAAGAAGTGCTTCTTTGCCAACTCAATGACATCCATCCATGGCAATGTGTTAGAATAAGTATAGACTACACTTGTTGTCACTTCTTGACATGTAGATTGATATGCAATGCACATATTCACTGTTGTTATGTGTTTTGATGTGCAAAACAGCTCAAAAGTTAGTAGGTGCTATCGACATAGTAATGCAGCAATGTGACTTGGCACAACAAATAGAGTATATAACATGTCAGGTATCACATCAAGAGAATAGCCACATCTATAATTGTGGATGGAGGGTGGGCTACAATTGCTTTTTGGTACTTGGTCAAATTTTTGAGATACAAAATGACACCACAGTGTCAACATATACGGATTTGCATCTCTATGCATTTATAACATGTACCATTCGAGCAATCATTGATTGCGAAATGAATGCCGTCAAAGAGTCAAAGAGGATAGAAGACCTCAACTCTACAAACATGGCTTCATTGGAAGAATTGGGAAGCTCTTTTAATGTTAGGGTTATGATTCAACATAGACCTCAGTATCTTGAATTTGGGGGAGAGGAGATTTCAATTCTCTCTAGAGCTTCAAATGAGGTCAATAACAACATTATGATGGCCATTCTTAGGTTTGATACAAAATTTTTCTTTGCTTGATAATTCAATATTTTGATTAAATCTAATAAGCTAATATTCATTTATTTGTTGGTGTAGTATAGTTATCTCACGAATTGGTAGAGCCGTACAAAACTGTGTGTATATGTTGGATTCCCTCCTTTCTCCTATACTTAGCGATAACAAAAAGACAATAGCCGATGTTTGTAAATTGTTACAGCCTTTACATTTACATGGCGTGCGAGTCCTATTTATGGCATATCATGAGATGTAAGTATCATGGCAACCTTTATTTTCATCTTATACTGGCAACATTGTGTTAAATAATAATGGTTCTTAATTATTCATGTAGGGAACATTGGAGTCTGGTGGTTTGGGACCTTGAAGACAACTATTGTTGGTTTGTTAACTCGATTGCAGGCTTTCATGGCTCAGTGCAAACGTAAATATTCTATTAATCTATTGTTACTTCTATGTTATGTACCTTATGTAATAGACACACTAAGTTTTTTTAATATGTCATGATGAGCAGGTCGATTGAGAAGTTGGTATCTGCTATCAGAGAAACAGGACAGTACAAAGACTCAGTAGACTTCCAAAAGCGTTTAGTAGTAGAGTAGGAAGATGGGCATAGTTGTGGGTGGAGAGTTGCCTACAACTGCATGTTGATTGTCAAAGAAATTTTCTCACTTAAGCCACAGATCTCATCGAAAGACTCTTTGGAGCTCAAATATTCAGAGGAGGATATACAATTGTTTAGGGCTGAAATCATTCCTAATTGCTGCCATTAGAATACAACGTGCAATTGAAGCAATATCAGAACTTGCATTTAAGGAAGAGGAGACTGAGTCTACTATGAAAGCACTGCCCACTACAGAAGAAGTAGAGACCCAGTGTACACCTACAGCACCACAGCCTCCACTGGAAGCATCAGAAGAGTTGCCAAAGCCTCCGCTTGCATTTAAGGAAGAGGATACTGAGTCTACTCCGAAAGCACTACATAGTACAGAGACTGAGTGTACATCTAGAGCACCACAGCCTCCATTGGAAGCATCAGAAGAGTTGCCACAGTCTCTACTAGAAGCATCAGAAGAGTTGTGATGCATGTATGATGTTGTGTTTGTAGTTTTTGTTGATTATACACCAATTTGTGACTTATTACTTAAGTGGCATTTACTGATGATATTTATATAATTATTTCATGCACACAATTTTATGATATGAATGTGTGATGATGTGATTATTTGGAAATAGATCCTTGTGTGATGAGAATTTTGATATGAATATGTGATGATGTAATATTTGTAATATATTTCTTCATGCACACAATTTTATGATATGAATGTGTGATGATGTGATTATTTGGAAATAGATCCTTGTGTGATGAGAATTTTGATATGAATATGTGATGATGTAATATTTGTAATATATTTCTTCATGCACACAATTTTATGATATGAATGTGTGATGATGTGATTATTTGGAAATAGATCCTTGTGTGATGAGAATTTTGATATGAATATGTGATGATGTAATATTTGCAATATATTTCTTCATGCACACAATTTTATGATATGAATGTGTGATGATGTGATTATTTGGAAATAAATCCTTGTGTGATGAGAATTTTGATATGAATATGTGATGATGTAATATTTGTAATATATTTCTTCATGCACACAATTTTATGATATGAATGTGTGATGATGTGATTATTTGGAAATAAATCCTTGTGTGATGAGAATTTTATTCAGTTGGACAGTCTCCACTCACTTAAAGTAGAGCATTCCCAATGCTTCTCTCACTTTATTCCAACCCTTATCCTTATCATATCGCTCTCTCTCTCTCTCTCACTTGTAATATATTTCACTCGCAAGTATTAATGCTCCACTCACTTAAAGTATAGCATTCCCAATGCTCTGCAAAATTTTATTCAATTGGACAATCTCCACTCACTTTATTCCAACCCTTATCCTTATCATAGTGAACACATCGTGCCTCTCACTTTATTCCAACCCTTATCCTTATCATAGTGAACACATCGTGCCTTAGTGCACTTGTATTCTTCCATCCTAGTCCTTCCACAAACACTCTCTTATTTCTTACATCCTAGTCCTTCTGAGTAACTTGTATTCTTCTATCCTAGTCCTTCCACAAACACTCTCTTCTTTCATCCATCCTGATAACTTGTATTCTTCTATCCTAGTTCTTCCACAAACACTCTCTTCTTTCATCCATCCTAGTGCTTCTCATTAACTTGTATTCTTCCATCCTAGTCCTTCCACAGACACTCTCTTCTTTCTTGCATCGTAGTCCATCTCCCTTTCTTTATCATCTCCCCACCCATGGATGTCCTTGGCATTGTCGAAGATGTGGAGTTTAGAATTAACAATCTCAAAGAATGGATTGCTGACCAAGGAGCACAGAGAGAGGCCAGAATTCGACAAGGTTCTCCTTTGACACACATGGAGAGAGAGGAATTTGATGCACAAAGGCACGCAGAGAGGGAGGAGACTCTCAAGATAGCAGAGAGTGAAAGACTTTTAAGACGTATGATAAAAGCACGACAAGATCTCTTAGTCTTCTTAAGTAACTTGCGTTATCGCAGCTCTCGACATGGGCGATTTGATGTGGATGCTGAGAGAACAATAAGAGCCTCTCAGAGAAATTATAAAGAAACAATTTGTGATTGCTTAAATTTCTTCTTCGCATGTAATTATGTTGAGGATACAACTGTGGAGGCAGTGAAAGATTGGGTTGTTGAGAAGATAAGAGAGACCAATGATGAGATCTTCTAGACTTTAGGTGATTAAGAAGATAAGAGAGACTGTATTAAGGTGTTTTTTGACACCATATGGCTTTGAGTCATATGATCTACTTCTTGTACAAATGTGATGTGCTCTTTTTGAAATGTACTCTAGTTTTCATAACATGTCACGCCATTTTTTCTAATTTGATTTTTTAAAATCTTACTTTTTGTCTCTTTTAACAATGTGATGTCCTCTATTTTTAATGTACTCTAGTTTTAATAACATCTCACGTCATTTTTTCTAATTTGATTTTTTAGAATCTTCCATTTTGACTCAATGTTTTGTTTTATAAGAGCCTCTTTTTTTTAAATGTTTTATCCAAAATTATCTCACAAAATGAATTTGGACAGTGCACAAGTCCAAAATTAATGAAATAGGTGTTCACTGAAGCATGTCCTCCTTATAGCTATTTTCCTCCTCCTTTGGGTCTATTTCTATAAGGAGGTCATCCAACATCGTTCTTAGATAGAAAAAAAGCATTCCAAAGTCTTTTAGGTATGCCATGTATTCGTAGTTGGTGGATCGGTGTATAGAGTTTTGGGGTTGAATATCATAATGGGCTCTTGTGTCTGCACTACACTTAAATAGGGAGAGAGATCATTGAGCCCGACCTTCTCATTCTTCTTTCATACAACTGACTAATCAAAATATTTTAGTCTCACATTAGTTGTCTAATCAAAATCTTTCGTCTCACATTAGTTGTCTAGTCAAAATCTTTCGTCTCACATTAGTTGTCTAATCAAAATCTTTAAGTCTCACATCAGTTGTATCTTTTGTCTCACATGATGGTCCTAGGCATGTAATGTTTGATCTGTCCATGACCTGGGCAATGACAAATGGCATTATTTACATAGCGATCTTGCATGCACAAACACCCCAAAGCAAAAAACATGCACAGGTTGGTAGCACGCAAGCCATCAAATCATGCAATCATCTATGATGGGGGTATGGTAGACCGTGCATTTTGGAACCTGCTGCATAGAAATATAGACATCCGATTTAACTATTGCGGCTGCCAATACCACAATCTTGCTCTGTACAATAATGCAATTGCTTCTTGATTACTTCCTCCCTCATCCTAAAGCTATGGATATTCTCCTTCATCTCCTCCACTCTTTGCTCACTGTGTGCAACATCTTCATCTGAATCCCTCAGCATCTGTTGAAGTTGCTTAAATTTCTCGAAAACATTAACATGGGGCATTTCCAAGACTTCCACTCTGGTTTGGGAATCTCTTAGGATGACGAACTACTTTTCAAACTGTTGAAAGCCACGGCAAGCTCGTGCACAACCCTATCGTAATCTTGTTCTAGGGTCTTGTAGCTTACTCTTTGAACATCCAACAATATTTCAAAAAAACAACCCTTTCCATGGCTACTACAACTTGCTCCACCATGGCTGCTCTTTGCATCCTTCCTGGCCTAGAGAGCTACCTCAATGTCTTCTCCACCCTGGCTGCTCTCTTCCCCATCCTTCCTAACCTTGAAGCTCTCTTTCACTTCTTGCATCAATGCTCTGGTTTCTGCATTCTCCCTTTTAAGCTCCTCCATCATTTGGTATTTTTCAATGTTCAATGCATTTTGCATGTTGCACATCCGTTTGTAAAGACCATCCTTTTCAACTCTTTGATCTTCAAGCTCTTTTCGCATCATTGCTAGCTCCTTGTCCGTGATGTCCCCATCACTTCTGACTTCTTCAAGCCTATCTCGGAGTTTCACGGTTCCTCTCGTATCAAGAAAGAAGTGCATTGTCTTCTTCAGCACATCTTGGAGGTCTATTGGCAAGCTAGAAAGCTTGACGCCACCATATTTACTAACATCAACGTTGGGATATACATCTAGAATCTCTCTAGAATATCCTATCTCTTCCATTTCTTCTCCAAGAAGTATGCTTGAAAATTGCCTCTAGTAATGCCTAGCGCATTTTCAATCGTGCTTTCAATGATGGTAATATTTTGACCTTGACACACTATTTGCCCCTCCTTCATGTTCACCTTTTGTACCAACCTAGTGAAGTCATTGTTGAGAGCATCCAAATTGGGTTTTTGAAGAGCTAGTGAGGAGTGCCCATATGTCACAATTTCAAGATCAGGGGAGGAGAGGCTCTTACTATGCTACGAGGGGGAGGAATAATGTGTGAGGAGCTCTTGGACTATGTAGGGTCCATTACGAGAGAGAGCGAATAGAAGTGTAAGGGAGATAGAAATGGTCGAGAGGGATAGAAGATGAAATAGTGAAGGAAATGGAATAGTGGAAGCTTGAGTTTGCATTTCGAGTGCAAGGGAGATAGAAATGGTTGAGGGATAGAAGACAAAATAGTAAAGGGAATGGAATAGCGGAGGCTTAAGTTTACAGCCCGACTACACTAGCCCGACTACACTCTCAAGGTGAGAGCCACTATTGTGGTTGGCCCAAATTTTGAGTAATTCAAGGCGACAGTACTACCTTGCATGGTAATGAGTGATTAGCAGTGGTGGCATGTAAGATTAACAACCATGTCTATGGTGGCATCTAAGATTCCACCAGGGTGGAAGTTAATTACAAGCCACCACATGCCTGCAATTACTCACCTTCCTGCGGAAAAAGAGAAGGAGCTTATGTGGAAATAGAGAATGAGAGAAGCATAAGCTTCTCTCATTCTCTATTTCCGCATAAGCTCACGCATAAGCATGAGCTTATGCGGAAACTTAAGCATAAGCTCATGCTCATGCATGAGCATAAGCATGAGCTTATGCTCATGCGGAAAAAGAGAAGGAGCTTATGCGGAAATAGAGAATGAGAGAAGCATAAGCTTCTCTCATTCTCTATTTCCGCATAAGCTCACGCATAAGCATGAGCTCATGCGGAAACTTAAGCATAAGCTCATGCTTATGCATGAGCATAAGCATAAGCTTATGCTTATGCTTATGCTTAAGCATAAGCATAAGCATAAGCATAAGCTCATGCTTATGCTCATGCGGAAATAGAAGCATAAAGAAGGGGGAAACTTAAGCATAAGCTCATGCTCATGCATGAGCATAAGCATGAGCTTATGCTTATGCTGATGCTTATGCTTAAGCATCAGCATAAGCATAAGCTCATGCTTATGCTCATGCATGAGCATGAGCTTATGCGAATGAGAGAAGGGGGAAATAGAGAAGGGGGAAAGAGAGAAGGGGGAAAGAGAGAAGCATAAGCATAAGAGAATAAGAGGGAAAGGAAGTAGAGAATAAGAGGGAAAGGAAAGAGAGAAGGGAAAAGAGATGAGGGGGAAAGAGACAAGGGGGAAAGAGAGAATAAGAGAAGAGGGAAAAAAGAGAAGGGGGAAAAAGGAGAATAAGAGAAGGGGGAAGAAGGAAAGAGTGGGAGGGGAAGAGAGGGTTCCTACGCCCAGCAGGCCAATGCAAATAATAAAAATAATAAATGGAAAAAAGAGAAAGCACTTACCTGAAAAAGTATGTCCCGCTCGGTGTAGTGGACTGGCCCTACAAAAGAGAGAAAACAACCCATTTTTTCAAATAAGATGTTAGTGGAAGGAGGAGATTACAAAAGCAACTTCCTGAAGGGAGGAGATTGAGGAGACAAGGAAAGGAGGAGATTGAGGAGACAAGGAGAAAGAGAAGGAAGAGAAATATAGAAAAAAGAGGTGAGTTTTCTTTCTATCTTGAAATCTCATTTTTTGTTTCAATCCTTTCAAAACAAGCATGAAAACTAGTTTACAGGTTTAGCAATACAAGAAGAAACACTCACGAAACTAAAGCTAACAAGCAAACAACCTACATTGTTGAAACAAACTCACCTCTTGAAGAACTTTCTTTCAAGAAACCAAAGAGGGAAAAGGATAGAGAGGGAGTACAAGAGGTAGGAGAAGGGTGAGGAGTGGAAAATAGAGTGGGAGGTTGCTGGGAATAGGTGGGAGGTCGTCGAAAATAGGTGGGAGGAGATTTTGGGTTGCTTACTTGAGAGATTAGGGAATAGTTTGAAGAAAACACCGCGCGTTTAGCGTTTTGAATTTTAACCGACTGCATCGCTATATAGCGGCGCTTATTCGTCACTATATAGCGACGTTTTTAATTAAAAGCGTCGCTATATAGCGACGATTACTGTCACTTTTTTAATGTGGCCTTAAGTGAAGCTCAAACATGCTATTTTATAATTGTCAATATCTCCTCTTCATGCTTATGTTGTGATTTTATAAGTGTAGATGGAAGGGACGAGTGGAAGCTCGTCCGATGATGCGCCAATGCCCGGGAGCACGAAGTGGCTTACGGAGAGGTTATACTGTCATTGCACTCATTGCGCCACTTGCGTATGTATGGGGAGGAGCTGGAACCAGTACCCCCCATTGGTGTTGCACATGTTGATGGATCATCGGTAAGTTAAAGCTATTTAAGTTCGCAATCTTATTGTATACCAGGAAATAGAAGATCTTATATTTACACGAAATCTTAAAACAGGATGAGGAGGGTGACAAGGGTACACATATACCTTCTCACTTTCAACAAGACTATAGTCTCCCGGATGATGACGAGGGTATGGTCGACATGATGGATTCCATTTTTAGGGGCACTACATCCCACGTACACGTGATGTCAGAGTCTGAGGTCAAAATGTGAGAGTTGCAATCAACACAATTGTACAAGGGTGCTAGGATGTCTAAACTACGTGCTTGTCTCTCAATCTTGAATCTACAAGTACAGTATGGGTGGTCGGATACAAGTGTCTCGGCCTTAATGAGGTTAGCCCTTGCATTAATTTGACTCATTATTTGGATATTCTTTGTTTTGAGAATCATCATTTGGATAGTGTCTTTGTCATAGGTTGCTCCAGAAGATGTTGCCTGCACCAAATACCATGCTCGCATTAAGAGATGAAGCGAAAAAGATGCTAACAATGGTGGGTATGGATTATGATACCATCCATGCTTGCCGTAATGATTGTATTCTCTTTCGTCGTGAGCATGGAGATTTGGCTAGTTGTCCAAAGTGTGGGGAACAACGATATAGAGATGACTTGCAAGGTGAGCGGATACCGATAAAGGTCTTAAGACACTTTCCCATCATTGCAAGAATACAACACATGTTTCGATGCAAATCCATAGCGGAGTTGATGACATGGCATGCATCTCATCGGTCCACTGATCACACATTGAGGATTCCCGCAGATTGTGCAGCTTGGAAGCACATAGATAATCAGTGGCCGGACTTTGCGAGGGAGCCACGCAACTTACATCTTGGGCTAGCCATGGACGGCCTGAATCCTTTCGGGTTACGCTCGACATCTTGGTCGACATGGCCCATATTCGTGGTGAATTACAATATCCCACCATGGCTAACAATAAAAAAGGGACACCTCATCCTTGCACTACTTGTGCCAGGAAAGTACAAGGCAAAAAACATGGACGTGTACGTGGCACCTTTGATACAGGAGTTATAGATATTATGGAGAGGAGTGCAGGTCTTTGATATTTCCAGAGCTCCTAGACATACCAATGATATTTTGATCAGGGGCATCTTGATGTGGACCATGCATGACTACCCAGGATATGGAGAGTGCGCAGGTACGTGGTTGTGTCTTTACATGTACAATGAGGGATTATGCTTTTTTTACTCTCTTTTGCATGCATGTCTTGTACTAACACATTCATGCACGCGTGCACGACTTGTTACAAGTGGGTACCATGCTTGTCCTGTTTGTGGACCGGCTCTGAAATTGCTTGCATGCTACTCCAAACATATGAGGAAAAATGTTTATGAAGGTCATGCTCGATACCTTCCGCTCGACCATCTCGCACGTGGAGGTCAGCTTGATCCACCACCATCATATTTGAAGGCAAGTGATTGGATTCAAGCTTGGAGGGCGAATGGAGAGGAACCTCCTCCTGGTATGAAGAGGCTATCGATCTTTCACGAGCTTCCTTATTGGGGTCAGTTACAAATCAATCATCTCTTGGATCCCATGCATATCTTCAAGAATGTGGGGGCTACTATTTGGGCACACTTGGTTGGTTCCAAGGACTTGAGAGGAGTTCCAGAAGACTTGTGTGCTATGAATAGGATGTCTCGTTTGTGGCCCCAAGTGCATGCTTCGGGAAAAGTTATCCTCCCGAAAGCAATGTGGATCCTCTCTACGAGGGAGGAGGCAGACATTGCCTCTTTTCAAACACCGATAGGGTACATGCGTTACTTGAAAGGAGCATTTTCAAAGGACAATAAGCTTAGTGGCCTCAAGTCCCATGATTGGCACAAGGTCTTATAGGTATTCTAAGTAGAATTAGTGTACCGATAATAGTGATGCGTTAGCGTAATTATTATTATGTTATATTGTTGACATTACTTCATTGTTGCTTTGATAGTTCATCCTCCCAATTACAATAAAAGGGTGCTTACAAGAAGATGTTAGAAATGCTATATTCAAGATCTGTGGTATTGTGAGGTATGCTTACTATCAAATCGCATTATGTATTTTCTTAATGGACATGTGAAATAGGTGGATATCTCAAATATCTTACATATGCATGGACATGTGAAATAGGTGGATATCTCAAAAAGAGATCTCTATATCGAGCATCGAGAAGGCTAGGGTGGAATCCATCGAAGCCGTATGCTTGCTTGAGAAGCACTTTCCCTCAAGCATTATGACAAGTCAAGTCCACTTGCTTCTGGGCATAGTTGATGAGGTGGCTATAGCAGGTACCGTTCATAATCGATGGATGTTTTTTCTCGAGCGGTTTATGAAAACTTTAAAGGGGTTTGTAAGACAAAGAGCAAGACCGGAAGCAAGCATGGAAGAGGGATGGCTTGTGCAAGAGTCATTAGTATATATCACAGAGTTTCTTGCATCCACAGATCCTGATATGCCGCAAGCTTGGCACAACAAGGATGATGATCGCATCATTGGCGAGGTTCCCCAAGGAAAAGGAATTGAAAGAAAGATGAGCGAAGAGCAAATGGAGAAATTCAATAAGTTTTGTATCCTCAATAGCCCTGAGATGCAAAAGTGGATTGAGAGATATGAAGTGGCCAAAGCAGAAAGAATAAATGCAAGGACGAGATTCAGAGTAATGTATAGGCGATCACAACCATATCCACGATATCTGGCTCTTCTCCCTACTCACATGTCACTTGATTGGCTACAACTAGCTCTACATAAAGCCGAACGTGATGGAGAGACAATAAACGAGCCCGAGCGGGAGTTGTCATCTGGATGTATGGTGCATGTAAGTTTCTTATCTCTTGATGTAATTAAGTAATTATTTGTGGCAATATATGCTATAAAATAGGTGCATCTTCATTGTTTTTATGATGCTCTTTTATAGTACAAAAAGTACAGTGCATTATGGTCATATGGACGACATTTTCACGTGGAATGCATCGATTCAAAGAGAGTCACGTATGATTGTGGAGTCATGGCTAACTTCACACAAGGTAGCCGAGCAAGTGCTTCGGATACCAATCTTCTCTCCTCACAGTTGGATTATTGTGGAGCCATACGCGACATCTATGAAATTGATTTCAGACGATTTACTATTTTCATTCTTGATGTAAAATGGTTTAGAACTCTTACAACGATTCCCATGCGACAGTGAGAAAAGATAGTAGCGGTCTCTTTGCAATAGACTCCACCAAACATTGGACCGATGAAAGTGATACTTTTGTTCTTCCCGAGCACTGTGAGCAGGTGCATACTAATGATTTAATTAGTCGAAGCTTTCGTTTTTAAAGTCCATTGATATATATATAATTGACGACATTTGGCACCCATCTTCAATATAGGTGGTTTTTCATCCAGATCGTTCTGATCCAAGATGGTGGTACGTGATCCAAGTTGCACCACGAAGTAAGCAAATTTTTGAAGACTGAGATGTGGATATGGAGATGCCACTACCAATGCCGGATCCAATTGATGAATCTAGCCAAGAAGATGTAGATCACCATATGAGCCAAGAGGAAGATGCGCATAATGACATCGCACGGGAGGAGGATGGAGATCACGATATTGACGAAGAAGACAACAATCATCAAGATCAATCACCACACTTAAGCTTTATTGAAGAAGATGATCAAATACTTTTAGGTGAACGTACGATGCTAGAGTACGATGATGATATAGGAGATCAACTCGGTATAGAGTTGGAGATAGACTTGCTTGGTGCCTTAGACTTGGCTCAAGATGAAACAGTTGATGTAAATGCTCTTATTTGATTTTTCTCATCTCAAACTTGGACATGAATATATGAGCTTCAAAGGCTTGATGTACATGCTCTCATTTTTTTATTCTCTATGAGCTCAAACATGTATGAAAATTTAAAAAAAATTGTCATTGGAAAAAACTAACTTTTAAGGCCTATTAAAAAAAAAACCTCTGTAAAAATGTCGCTATAATATTTTGTATCAGTGTCGCTATATAGCGACTTTTAGCAACAGTCGCTATATAGCGACGATTTACGAAACCCACTTTTCATACCGACGATTAATGCTAAGCGGGCACTAAACGTCTGTACGTAAATGTCGCAATAGGATCCGTGTGTAGTAGTGAGACATCGGTCCATTTGAAGGACATTACTATAATATGGATCTTTTGAATAAGATGGTCCTGAGTTTGCTCACCCAACATGTGCAAAACAATCGTACTAAGCCTCCTTTTTGTGCTACTATGAGGAAAACAAAATAGAACACACTATGTTAAAAACACCATCCAAATAAAATAATTTCTACCATCGGGCTACTTTATGATAGTCACATATAATCAATCTATAAATAAACTAATCAAGCTAATTTAATTAAATTAATGAAGCTACTTGTAAAACAAAACAATTTCAATTGAGGACAGTCACATATAATCAAGCTAATAATTAAACTCATGAAATAATCAAGGTAATAGTTAAACTAATCAAGGTACTACTAAAGGAAAACAACCAGGCTAGTTTAGGATAGCAAAAATTTCAACCAAATAGTTGGTGTTTGAACTAAACCAACTCGGTAATATATTGTTGTACAAAGTATCTGCATAAAACAGAGTCTAATTAAACTAATTAAAGCTAATAGAAAACAAAAAAATTTCTACCATCATGCTCGTTTAGGATAGTCACATAACTGGTGTCTGACCTGAACAAGTATAGGTGATATATAATAATTAGACAATAACACTGTGTTGATGTTCACTTTTGTATTTCTATCCAACTACAATTTCAATCACATAACTTTTGTTTGGCTTAAACCAACTCAGTAATGTTCCAACCACTAGGCTGATTTAGGATAAACACACTACAAGGCATAGGCCATTTTTCGACGGAAATACCGACGCTTTTTACATTCAAATTTTTTTTTTTCACGGGCGCAAAGGTCGCTATAAAAGTTGCTAAAAGCATCGAAAAAGGAGCGTCACTATAAACCGTCGCTATATAGAGACGCTGTTAATCGTCGCTATATAGCGACGATGCAAACATCGCTATATAGCGACACTGTTAATCATCGCTATATAGCGACACTGGTAAACGTTGCTATATAGCGACGATTAATAGTTATAAAAAAAAAGGGTTAGTGGGGCTAAACAGGGCTTTCTTTTGGCCCTGTTTAGCCCCACTAATCCTTTTTTTTTTTTGTAATTACAAAAGAAAGTTTTTTATAACAAAATTTCCCTTGCTTGCAGGGTGATACAAAATTGTTCTTGTGAAATGATGAGGAAAAAATGCATATACATATACAATAGTGTTTGTAACAAAATTACCCTGTGAAAGGGCGATACAAAATTGCTCAAACGAGCGAATATACAAAATGCTACTACCACTACTCATCCGAATCCGAATCATCTTCATCTTGTTGGCCTGTTCCTTGGTCCTCGACACCTGCGTCTTCTCCCTCATCCTCGGCACCTGCGTCCGATCCTTGCCCCTGTTGATCGCTCGCCTCCGATGATGGGACGCTTGAACTTTAACCCTAAGAGTGAATCATATAAATCGAAAATTAGATTGGAACTTAAATTAAAAAGTGAGATTACAAGTAGGAGTAAACTTATACCGTGCGAGCAGCCACCTCAGCCCAATCGATTGTCGCTCCCATTGCCTCTTGCTCAATGAACCACGGCTTTGTTCCTATCCGAAATGCGCACCGTGTCTCTGCATCCATAGGAAGACGACCCATTGCAGCTTGCTGTGGATCCAATTTACGAGAGTTAGAGTTAGCTAAAGTGCATGTAATATGTAAGTAAAACAAATAGAACAATACATTAAATGGGAAGAAGTAGACTTACCACGGTTGCCTCGAACGCATACCGTCCGCCTGCACCAAAGTGCGAAGTACCTACGACGTCCAGCCATCTCTTCGCAGCCCTCCTCTGACCCTCGAACATTTCGGGATGGTCCCTATGTTGCTTCTTGAAGTACTTCCAATCAGCTTTGTCTGCCTATCTGGGTTTAGCCAACCCCTTTGTAATGGAAGTACGCAAGGTTGATCTACGATGCTTTAGGACCAAACCCATGCGCTCGAGCATATAATTGTCATTAAACTCCACATTTGGCGGATTAGGGTATCTTTGTTTTAACTCATCGATCACCGCCTACTTCTTTTGGGCATCTTGATACCGCCAATCGGTATTTATGCCGCTCTTGAAGTGATGACTCATCAACCTCCTCATGGCGGCCATCACTACTTTGCTTTTTTTATCTTCTATTATCTCTCTGGTAGATGTGATTTGATAGGAGAGATTCCCTGATGAGTAAGGGGGACTGACGGTAGCAGAGTCTGAAGGAGTGGAAGTTGCGCGACCGCTTCTGGATCGAGGAGTAGCAGTGGGAGTAGGAGAGGGAAAGGGACCTGACTGATACTGTGTCTCCGGACCAAGTGGAGACCTAAAGGAGCATGAGTGTGCTGACTCCTCTACATCTCCTGAGTCAGCACAACATGAGCCGCCCATCCTACTCTTCCTTCCCTTATAGGAGGCATGCGCAGGTGATGATCCCGCAGTCGAAGGGGCACGAGGGGATGGCTGGGCAGTACGTCCACCCATCGGTGTAGGGGAAGGAATTGCGGAGGTCCTCTGAGAGAGCCGAGAGAAGAATATCGCTGCCTCCTCATCGCTTATCTGTGCTACAAACTCGTCGGGACTCCCGACAAAGCCATGCGCGGCTAGCAAAGGAGTTCCCCGAGGCATAGTCACAGTGCTACGTGGAAGAGGGGTCGGACCAGGGGTAGTCGCAGTGCTAGGACCGAGAGGAGTCGGACTAGGGGTAGTCCTCGGGGTAGTCGCCTGAGAGGAATCAAAGTCCTCTGGAGCATATAGATCGTGAGCTCTCCTCCTGCGAGGCTGTTCGTACTCATCGGATGAGCGACGTGATCCCATGTCTAACATAGACACAAACACGAAAACAGAAAACAAAAAAACAAACATAAGCATTCTCATAGGCATAGGCATAGGCAAGAAGAAAGAAGAGGGAAAGGAAAGAAGAGGGAAAGGAAAGAGGGAAAGAAGAGGGAAAGGAAAGAGGGAAAGAAGATGGAAAGGAAAGAAAAGAATGAGAATGAGGAAATAGAGAATGAGAGAAGGGGGAAATAGAGAAGGGGAAAGAGATGAGGGAAAATAGAGAAGGAGAGAAGGGGGAACTGGGAGAAGAGGGAAATAGAGTGGGAAATAGAGAATGAGCTTATGCGGAAATAGAGAATGAGCTTATGCTTCTCTCATTCTCTATTTCTGCATAAGCTCACGCATAAGCATGAGCTTATGCAAAAACTTAAGCATAAGCTCATGCTCATGCATGAGCATAAGCATGAGCTTATGCTTATGCTTATGCTTAAGCATAGGCATCGGAAATAGAGAAGGAGCTTATGCGGAAATAGAGAAGGAGTTTTCGCATAAGCTTCTCTCATTCTCTATTTCCGCATAAGCTCATGCATAAGCATGAGCTTATGCGGAAAATTGAGCATAAGCTCATGCTCATGCATGAGCTTAAGCATGAGCTTATGCTTATGCTTATGCGGAAAGCATAGGCATCGGAAATAGAGAAGGAGCTTATACGGAAATAGAGAATGAGCTTATGCTTCTCTCATTCTCTATTTCCGCATAAGCTCACGCATAAGCATGAGCTTATGCGGAAACATGAGCATAAGCTCATGCTCACTCATGAGCATAATCATAAGCTCATGCGGAAAAAGAGAAGGAGCTTATGCAGAAATAGAGAATGAGTTTCCGCATAAGCTTCTCTCATTCTCTATTTCCGCATAAGCTCATGCTCATGTATGAGCATAAGCATGAGCTTATGCGGATGCTTATGTATGAGCATAAGCATAAGCTCATGCTTATGTATGAGCATAAGCATAAGCTCATGCGGGAAAAGAGAAGGAGCTTATGCGGAAATAGAGAATGAGAGAATGCGGAAATAGAGAATGAGAGAAGCATAAGCTTCTCTCATTCTCTATTTCCGCATAAGCTCATGCATAAGCATAGCTTATGCGGAAACTTCAGCATAAGCTCATGCTCATGCAGAAAAAGAGAAGGAGCTTATGCATAAAAAGAGAAGGAGCTTATGCGGAAATAGAGAATGAGAGAAGAATAAGCTTCTCTCATTCTCTATTTCCGCATAAGCTCATGCATAAGCATAAGCTTATGCGTAAACTTAAGCATAAGCTCATGCTTATGCAGAAAAAGAGAAGGAGCTAATGCATAAAAAGAGAAGGAGCTTATGCGGAAATAGAGAATGAGAGAAGCATAAGCTCCTCTCATTCTCTATTTCCGCATAAGCTCACGCATAAGCATAAGCTTATGCGTAAACTTAAGCATAAGCTCATGCTCATGCGGAAAAAGAGAAGGAGCTTATGCATAAAAAGAGAAGGAGGAGCTTATGCGGAAAAAGAGAAGGAGCTTATGCGGAAATAGAGAATGAGAGAAGCATAAGCTTCTCTCATTCTCTATTTCTACATAAGCTCACACATAAGCATAAGCTTATGCGGAAATTTAAGCATAAGCTCATGCTCATGCGGAAAAAGAGAAGGAGCTTATGCGGAAATAGAGAATGAGAGAAGCTTATGAGCTTATGCGGAAATAGAGAATGAGAGAAGCATAAGCTTCTCTCATTCTCTATTTCTGCATAAGCTCATGCATAAGCATAAGCTTATGCGTAAACTTAAGCATAAGCTCATGCTCATGCATGAGCTTATGCTTATGCTTATGCTTATTTCCGCATAAGCTCGTTCTCTTTTTCCGCATAAGCTCCTCTTTCTCTTTTTATGCATAAGCTCCTTCTCTTTTTCCGCATGAGCATAAGCATGAGCTTATGCTTATGCTTATGCTTATGCATAAAAAGAGCAAGAGGAGCTTATGCGGAAAAAGAGAACGAGCTTATGCGAAAATAGAGAATGAAAGAAGCATAAGCTTCTCTCATTCTCTATTTCCGCATAAGCTCATGCATAAGCATAAGCTTATGCGGAAACTTAAGCATAAGCTCATGCTCATGCATGAGCATAAGCATGAGCTTATGCTTATGCTTATGCTTAAGCAAGCATAAGCATAAGCATAAGCTCATGCTTATGCTCATGCGAAAAAAGAGAAGGAGCTTATGCATAAAAAGAGAAAGAGGAGCTTATGTGGAAAAAGAGAAGAAGCTTATGCGGAAATAGAGAATGAGAGAAGCATAAGCTTCTCTCATTCTCTATTTTTGCATAAGCTCACGCATAAGCATAAGCTTATGCGTAAACTTAAGCATTAGCTCATGCTCATGCATGAGCATAAGCTCATGCTTATGCTCATGCGGAAAAAGAGAAGGAGCTTATGCATAAAAAGAGAAGGAGGAGCTTATGCGGAAAAAGAGAAGGAGCTTATGCGAAAATAGAGAATAAGAGAAGCATAAGCTTCTCTCATTCTCTATTTCTGCATAAGCTCACGCATAAGCATAAGCTTATGCGGAAACTTAAGCATAAGCTCATGCTCATGCATGAGCATAAGCATGAGCTCATGCTTATGCTCATGCGAAAAAAGAGAAGGAGCTTATGCATAAAAAGAGAAGGAGGAGCTTATGCGGAAAAGAGAAGGAGCTTATGCGGAAATAGAGAATGAGAGAAGCATAAGCTTCTCTCATTCTCTATTTCCACATAAGCTCATGCATAAGCATAAGCTTATGCAGAAATTTAAGCATAAGCTCATGCTCATGCATGAGCATAAGCATGAGCTCATGCTTATGCTTATGCATAAGCATAAGCATAAGCATAAGCTCATGCTTATGCTCATACGGAAAAAGAGAAGGAGCTTATGCATAAAAAGAAAAGGAGGAGCTTATGCGAAAAAAGAGGAGGAGCTTATGCATAAAAAGAGGAGGAGCTTATGCGGAAAAAGAGGAGGAGCTTATGCAGAAACTTAAGCATAAGCTCATGCTCATGCGGAAAAAGAGCTTATGCGAATGAGAGAAGGGGGAAATAGAGAAGGGGGAATGAGAGAAGCATAAGCATAAGAGAATAAGAGGGAAAGGAAAGAGAGAAGGGAAAAGAGATGAGGGGGAAAGAGAGAATGGGGAAAGAGAGAATAATAGAGAAGGGGGAATGAGAGAAGCATAAGCATAACAGAATAAGAGGGAAAGGAAATAGAGAATAAGAGGGAAAGGAAAGAGAGAAGGGAAAAGAGATGAGGGGGAAAGAGAGAAGGGGGAAAGAGAGAATAAGAGAAGAGGGAAAAAAGAGAAGGGGGAAAAAGGAGAAAAAGAGAAGGGGGAAGAAGGAAAGAGAGAGAGGGGAAGAGAAGGTTCCTACGCCCATCACTACAGCTAGCGCTTAAGGCGCTAGCTGCAGGCCAATGCAAATAACAAAAATAATAAATGGAAAGAAGAGGAAGCACTTACCTGTAAAAGTATGTCCCGCTCGGTGTAGTGGACTGGCCCTACAAAAGAGAGAGTATGTCCGCTCGGTGTAGTGGACTGGCCCTACAAAAGAGAGAAAACAGCCCATTTTTTCAAATAAGATGTTAGCGGAAAGAGGAGATTACAAAAGCAACTTCTTGAAGGGAGGAGAATGAGGAGACAAGGAAAGGAGGAGATTGAGGAGACAAGGAGAAAGAGAAGGAAGAGAAATACAGAAAAAAGAGGTGAGTTTTCTTTCTTTCTTTCTTGAAATCTCGTTTTTTGTTTCAATCCTTTCAAATCTAGCATGGAAACTAGTTTACAGGTTTAGCAATACAAGAAGAAACACTCACAAAACTAAAGCTAACAAACAACCAACCTACATTGTTGAAACAAACTCACCTCTTGAAGAACTTTCTTTCAGGAAACCAAAGAGGGAAAAGGATAGAGAGGGAGTACAAGAGGTAGGAGAAGGGTGAGGAGTGGAAAATAGAGTAGGAGGTTGCTTGGAATAGATGGGAGGTCATCGAAAATAGGTGGGAGGAGATTTTGGGTTGCTTACTTGAGAGATTAGGGAATGGATTGAGCAAAACGCCGCACGTTTCGGCGTTTTGGGTTTTAACCCACAGCGTTGCTATATAGCGACGCTTATTCGTCGCTATATAGCGATGTTTTTAATTAAAAACATCACTATATAGCGACGGAACAGAGCGTCGCTATATAGCGATGCTTACTGTTCATTTTTTTTATATGGCCTCAAGTGAAGCTCAAACATGCTATGCTTATAATTGTCAATATCTCCTCTTACTATATAGCCTTACTATATAGGATTTTTTGTTTCAATCCTTACTATATAGCGACGTCATTCTTTTTATATGGCCTCAAGAGCAGCTCAAACATGCTATGCTTATAATTGTCAATATCTCCTATTCATGCTTATGTTGTGATTTTATAAGTGTAGATGGAAGGGACGAGTGGAAGCTCATCCGATGATGCACCATTGCCCGGGAGCACGAAGTGGCTTATGGAGAGGTTATACTGTCATTGCACTCATTGCAAGCGAGAAGTATGACATCAACGTCGTATTATCATGCGCCACTTCTAGATGTATGGGGAGGAGCCGGAACCAGTACCCCCCGTTGGTGTTGCACATGTTGATGGATTATCGGTAAGTCAAAGCTATTTAAGTTCGCAATATTATTGTATACCAGGAAATAGAAGATCTTATATTTACACGAATGAGCTTATGACAGGATCAGGAGGGTGACGAGGGTACACATATACCTTCTCACTTACTATAGTCTCCCGGATGACGACGAGGGTATGGTCGACATGATGGATTCCATTTTTAGGGGCATTACATCCCACGTACACGTGATGTCAGAGTCTGAGGTCAAAATTTGAGAGTTGCAATCAACACAATTGTACGAGGGTGCTAGGATGTCTAAACTATGTGCTTGTCTCTCAATCTTGAATCTACAAGTACAGTATGGGTGGTTGGATACAAGTGTCTCGACCTTAATGAGGTTAGCCCTTGCATTAATTTGACTCATTATTTGGATATTGTTTGTTTTGAGAATCATCATTTGGATAGTGTCTTTGTCATAGGTTGCTCCAGAAGATGTTGCCTGCACCAAATACCATGCCCGCATCAAGAGATGAAGCGAAGAAGATGCTAACAATGGTGGGTATGGATTATGATACCATCCATGCTTGCCGTAATGATTGTATTCTCTTTCGTCGTGAGCATGGAGATTTGGCTAGTTGTCCAAAGTGTGGGGAACAACGATATAGAGATGACTTGCAGGGTGAGCGGATACCGGTAAAGTTCTTAAGACACTTTCCCATCATTGCAAGAATACAACACATGTTTCGATGCAAATCCATAGCGGAGTTGATGACATGGCATGCATCTCATCGGTCTACTGATCACACATTGAGGATTCCCGCAGATTGTGCAGCTTGGAAGCACATAGATAATCAGTGGCCGGACTTTGCGAGAGAGCCACACAACTTACATCTTGGGCTAGCCATGGACGGCGTGAATCCTTTCGGGTTACGCTCGACATGCATCTTGGTCGACATGGCCCATAGTCGTGGTGAATTACAATATCCCACCATGGCTAACAATAAAAAAGGGACACCTCATGCTTGCACTACTTGTGCCAGGAAAGTACAAGGCAAAAAACATGGACGTGTACATGGCACCTTTGATAGAGGAGTTACAGATATTATGGAGAGGAGTGCAGGTCTTTGATATTTCCAGAGCTCCTAGGCATACCAATGATATTTTGGTCAGGGGTATCTTGATGTGGACCATGCATGACTACCCAGGATATGGAGAGTGCGCAGGTACGTGGTTATGTCTTTACATGTACAATGAGGGATTATGCTTTTTTTACTCTCTTTTGTACGCATGTCTTGTACTAACATATTCATGCACGCGTGCAGGGCTTGCTACAAGTGGGTACCATGCTTGTCCTGTTTGTGGACCCGCTCTGAAATCGCTTGCACGCTACTCCAAACACATGAGGAAAAATGTTTATGAAGGTCATGCTCGATACCTTCCGCTCGACCATCTCGCACGTGGAGGTCAGCTTGATCCACCACCACCATATTTAAAAGCAAGTGATTGGATTCAAGCTTGGAGGGAGAATGGAGAGGAACCTCCTCCTGGTATGAAGAGGCTATCGATCTTTCACGAGCTTCCTTATTGGGGTCAGTTACAAATCAATCATCTCTTGGATCCCATGCATATCTTTAAGAATGTGGGGGCTACCATTTGGGCACACTTGGTTGGTTCCAAGGACTCGAGAGGAGTGCGAGAAGACTTGCGTGCTATGAATAGGATGTCTCGTTTGTGGCCCCAAGTGCATGCTTCAGGAAAAGTTGTCCTCCCGAAAGCAACGTGGATCCTCTCTACGAGGGAGGAGGCAGCGATCAAGGCAGACATTGCCTCTTTTCAAACACCGACAGGGTACATGCGTTGCTTGAAAGGAGCATTTTCAAAGGACAATAAGCTTAGTGGCCTCAAGTCCCATGATTGGCACAAGGTCTTACAGGTATTCTAAGTAGAATTAGTGTACCGATAATAGTGATGCATTAGCGTAATTATTATTATGTTATATTGTTGACATGATTTCATTGTTGCTTTGATAGTTCATCCTTCCAATTACAATAAAAGGGTGCTTACAAGAAGATGTTAGAAATGCTATATTCAAGATCTGTGGTATTGTGAGGTATGCTTACTATCAATTCGCATTATCTATTTTCTTCATGGACATGTGAAATAGGTGGATATCTCAAATATCTTACATATGCATGGACATGTGAAATAGGTGGATATCTCAAAAAGAGATCTCTATATCGAGCATCGAGAAGGCTAGGGTGGAATCCATCGAAGCCGTATGCTTGCTTGAGAAGCACTTTCCCTCAAGCATTATGACAACTCAAGTTCACTTGCTTGTGCACATAGTTGATGAGGTGGCTATAGCAGGTACCGTTCATAATCGATGGATGTTTTTTCTCGAGCGGTTTATGAAAACTTTAAAGGGGTTTGTAAGACAAAGAGCAAGACCAGAAGCAAGCATGGCAGAGGGATGGCTTGTGCACGAGTCATTAGTATATATCACAGAGTTTCTTGCATCCACGGATCCTGATATGCCGCAAGCTTGGCACAACAAGGATGATGATCGCATCATTGGCGAGGTCCCCCAAGGAAAAGGGATTGAAAGAAAGATGAGCGAAGAGCAAATGGAGAAATTTAATAAGTTTTGTATCCTCAATAGCCCTGAGATGCAGAAGTGGATTGAGAGATATGAAGTGGCCAAAGCAGAAAGAATAAATGCAAGGACGAGATTCAGAGTAATGTACAGGCGATCACAACCATATCCACGAGATCTGGCTCTTCTCCCTACTCACATGTCACTTGATTGGCTACAACTAGCTATACGTAAAGCCGAACGTGATGGAGAGACAATAAACGAACGCGAGCGGGAGTTATCATCTGGATGTATGGTGCATGTAAGTTTCTTATCTCTTGATGTAATTAAGTAATTATTTGTGGCAATATATGCTATAAAATAGGTGCATCTTCATTGTTTTAATGATGCTCTTTTACAGTACAAAAAGTACAGTGCATTATGGTCATATGGACGACATTTTCGCATAGAACGCATCGATTCAAAGAGAGTCACGTATGATTGTGGAGTCATGGCTAACTTCACACAAGATAGCCGAGCAAGTGCTTCGGATACCAATCTTCTCTCCTCACAGTTGGATTATTGTGGAACCATACGCGACATCTATGAAATTGATTTCAGACGATTTACTATTTTCATTCTTGATGTAAAATGGTTTAGAACTACTTACAACGGTCCCCATGCAACTGTGAGAAAAGATGGTAGCGGTCTCTTTGCAATAGACTCCACCAAACATTGGACCGATGAAAGTGATACTTTTGTTCTTCCCGAGCACTGTGAGCAGGTGCATACTAATGATTTAATTAGTCGAAGCTTTCGTTTTTTAAGTCCATTGATATATATATAATTGACGACATTTGGCACGTGATTTTTCATCTTCAATATAGGTGGTTTTTCATCCGGATCGTTCTGATCCAAGATGGTGGTACGTGATCCAAGTTGCACCACGAAGTAAGCAGATTTTTGAAGATCGAGATGTGGATATGGAGATGCCACTACCAAATCCGGATCCAATTGATGAATCTAGCGAAGAAGATGTAGATCACCATATGAGGCAAGAGGAAGATGCGCATAATGACATCGCACGGGAGGAGGATGGAGATCACGATATTGACGAGGAAGACAACAATCGTCAAGATCAATCACCACACTTAAGCTTAATTGAAGAAGATGATCAAATACTTTTAGGTGAACGTACGATGCTAGAGTACGATGATGATATAGGAGATCAACTCGGTATAGAGTTGGAGATAGACTTGCTTGGCGCCTTAGACTTGGCTCAAGATGAAACAGTTGATGTAAATGCTCTTATTTAATTTGATTTTTCTCATCTCCAACTTGGACATGAATATATGAGCTTCAAAGGCTTGATGTACATGCTCTCATTTTTTATTTCTCTATGAGCTCAAACATGTATGAAAATTTAAAAAATTTTGTCATTGGAAGAAAATAAATTTTAAGGCTAAAAAAAAAAAAAAACCTCTCTGTAAAACGTCGCTATAATATAGTCTCAGTGTCGCTATATAGCGACCTTTAAAAGTCGCTATATAGCGACTTTTACTAAGGTCGCTATATAGCGACCTTTCAAAGTCGCTATATAGCGACTTTTACTAAAGTCGCTATATAGCGACGCTTATTAAAAGTCGCTATATAGCGACGATTTACGACACCCGATTTTTATACCGACGATTAACGCTAAGCGGGCGCTAATCGTCGGTACGTAAACGTCGCAATAGGATGCGTGTGTAGTAGTGATGTCGTACTTCTCGCTTGCAATGAGTGCAATGACAATACAACCTCTCCGTAAGCCACTCTACGCTCTCGAGCATTGGCGCATCATCTGACGAGTTTCCACTCGTCCCTTCCATCTGCACACTTCCAAAATCACAGCATGAGCTACAAGGAAATCTATTAAGATCGAAAAAATAGCCACCCATGAGCTCCTTTTCTCTCTTGTGACAATAAGTGCCCTGAACCATCGCTATATAGCGATGGTTTGCCCTGAACTGTTGCTATATAGCAACGCTTTGCCTTGTTCCGTCGCTGTATAGCGACGCTTTTTGGATAAACGCCACTATATAGTGACTGACCAGCATTGCTATACAGTGACTGACCAGCGTCGCTATATAGCGACGCTGAGGGCTTAAACCCAAACCCCCGCACGATGCCGTCTTTCACATGTCTATTGCAAGGAAAAAAAAATTCTCCTCCCACCTTATATTTGACGACCTCGCTTTCTGGCTCCTCTCTATTCCCCACTCCTCACCCCTACCCAGCCCCTCTCCCAACACTTGTGCTTCCTTTACACCCTTCTCCCTGTCTGCTTGTGTGAATTTTGAAAGAAAGTTTTTTAAGAAGGTGGGTCTCTTTAAACAATGTAGATTCATTTTTTATGAGATTTCATTTTGTGAGTGTTGAAGCATGTTTCTCCTTTTATTTCTAAGTCTATGTGCTAATTTTCATGCTTGATTTTCAAAGCTTAAGGACAAAAAAAGAGATTTGGTGAAAGAAAGAAGACTCACCTCTTCTCTTTTTGGTATTTCTCTTCCTCCTCTTTCTCCTTGTTTGTAGGGTGATGCTTTCTCCTTGTTTGTAGGCGTCTCCAAACTCATCCAATCCCTTTGAAAAGTTGCTCCTCCTTCCTCTAACTAGTTATCTGAAAAAATGGTATGTTTTCTCTTTTTTGTAGGCCCGCCAGGACACGAAACACGGTTCGAGACTTTTCTCTTATGCATATGCTTTCCCTCATATGCATTGTGACCAGGTAAGAAAGTGCTTCCTCTTTTTCCCTTTTGTTATTTCTGTTATTTGCATTGGCCTGCAGCTAACGCCTTAAGCGTTAGGTGGAGTGATGGGCGTAGAAACCCTCTCTTTCCCTCTCTTCTCTTATTCCCTCTCTTTTTCTCTTATGCATATGTTTTTTCTTCTCTTATGCTTATTCTCTTTTCCCCTCTTCTTTTTCCCTTCTTTCAATCGCTTTTCCCCTCTTCCTTCTCTTATTTTCCACTCTTTTTTCCTCTCTTTTTCTCCTCTTTTCATAAGCTCATAAGCACAATCTTATGCTTTCTCTTTTTCACTATGCTTATATGCTCATGCATAAGCATAAGCATATGCTTTCTTTCTTTTTCTCTTATGCTTATGCTCTTTTTCCCTCTTCCTTCTCTTATGCTTATGCTCTTTTCCTCTCTTCTTTTTTCCCTCTTCCTTCTCTTCTTTTTTCCTCTTCTTTTTCCCCTCTTCCTTCTCTTATGCCTATGCTCTTTTCCTCTCTTTCAATCTCTTTTCCCCTCTTTCGATCTCTTTTCCCCTCTTCCTTCTCTTATGCTTATGCTCTTTTCCTCTCTTCTTTTTCCCCTCTTTCGATCTCTTTTCCCGTCTTCCTTCTCTTATGCTTATGCTCTTTTCCTCTCTTCTTTTTTCCCTTTTTCGATCTCTTTTCCCCTTTTCCTTCTCTTTTTTTTTCCTCTTCTTTTTCCCCTCTTTCAATCTCTTTCCCCCTCTTCTTTATGCTTATGCTTATGCATGAGCATATGTCTCCTTCTTCTTCTCTTCTTTTCCTTCTCTTATGCTTATGCTTATGCATGAGCATATGTCTTCTTCTTCTTCTCCTTCTCCTTCTCCTTTCCTTCTCTTCTTTTTCCCTCTCTTTTTCTCTTCTTTTCATAAGCATATGCCTATGCCTATGCCTATACTTATGCTTATGCTTATGCATGAGCATATGCTCATATGCTTATGCATAAGCATAAGCATATCTTTTCTCTCTTTTTTCTCTTATGCATATTTGGTTCTTTTTCCCTCTTTCAATCTCTTTTTCCCTTTTCTTTCTCTTCTTTTCTCCTCACCTTCTCTTATGCTTGTCCTTCTCTTTTGCTTCTCTTATGCTTCTCTTATGCTTCTCCTTCTCTTATGCATATGCTTTCCCTCATATGCTTTTTGCTTCTTACTTGCTCTTGTTTTCTGTTTTTTGTTTTTGTGTTTGTGTCTACATTTGTCCAATCCCTCCAAATTGGAAATGGGATCACGTCGTACGTTCGACGAGTACAAAAACCCTCGTAGGAGGAGACATCATGATCTCTATTATCCATAGGACTTTGATTCCACTCAGGCAACACCTCAAGGGCCTACCCCTATGACTACCCCTAGCCCGACTCCTCTCGGACGTAGCACTGTAACTACCCCTTAGGGAACTCCTTTGTTAGTAGCCCATGGCTTTGTCAGGAGTCCCAACGAGTTTGTTGCATAGATGACCGATGCCGAGGTGACAAGATTCTTCTCTCTACTATCCCAGAGGACCTCAGCAATTCCCTCTCCTACACCCATGATTGGACCTACTGTCCAACCGTCCTCTCTAGCCCCTTCGACTTAGGGGTCATCACTTGGGCATGCCCATCGTAAGGAAAGGAAGAGTAGGAGGGGTCGCTTATGTTATGCTAACTTAGGAGATGTAGAGAAGTCAGCACACTCACATCTCTACAAGTCTCCACTTGGTCTCGAGACCCAGTACCAGTTAGGTCCCTTGCCCTCTCCTACTCCCACTATTACTCCTTGCTTCATAAGCACTCGCATAAACACCACTCGCTCTGACTCTGCCACTACCATGAGTTCTCCTTACTCGGTTGAGGAACTTTCCTATGAAATCATGGCTACTAGAGAGATAATAAAAGATAAAAAGGGCTCAACAGTGATGGCCACCATGAGGCGGTTGATGAGCCAGCACTTTAGGAGCAGCATAGCTACTGACTGGCGGTACCAAGATGAGGGAAAGAAGTAGGTAGTCATTGATAAATTGAAAATACAATATCCTAACCCTCCAAATTAGGAGTTCAATTCAGATTACATGAAATAACACAAGGGTTCCTCTTGAAGCATCATAGGTCAACCTTGCGTACTTCCATCGCAAAGGGATTAAAGGATAAACCCAAATGAGTAGACAAAGCTGATTGGAAGTTTTTCAAGAAGTACTACAGGGACCACCATCCCAAAATGTTTGAGGGTCAGAGGAGGGCTACGAGGAGACGGTTGGACTCCATAGGTACTTCGCATTTTGGTGCAGGCGGACGGTTGGCGTTCGAGGCAACCGTGGTAAGCCTACTTCTTCTCATTTAATGTATTGTTGTATTTTGTTTTACTACATATTGCATGCACTTTATCTAACTCTCATAAATTGGGCCCACAAAAAGTTATGATGGGTCGCCTTCCTACAGACATAGAGACGAGATGCGCATTTCACATAGGAACAAGCCGTGGTTTATTGAGTAGGAGGCGTTGGGAGCGACGATCCATTGGGTTGAGGTGGCTGCTGGCATGGTATAAGTCTACTCCTACTTGTAATCTCACTTTTTAAACTGTTTTATTTTTTAAGTTCCAATCTAATTTCCAATTAATATGGTTTCACTCTTAGAATCAAAGCTCGAACGTCCCATCGACAAAGTTGAGCAAGGATGATGAGGGATTAGGCTTACACGACTTTGACGAGGGCCAAGGATCAGGCGCAGCTCACGAGGGCCAGGGATCAGCTGCAGCTCACGAGGGCCAAGGATCAGGCCAGCACGACGAGGACGAGGACAAGGACAAGGACGACGATTCGGATGAGCAATAGTAGTGGTAGTAGTATTAGTAGTAGTTTGCATATACTTCGCCATGTATATGTTTTTGTATATCGGCTCGTTTGAGTGATTTTGTATCACCCTTTTCGAAAGGGTAATTTTGTAACAAACAATGTTGTATATCTTCAACATGTATATGCTTTTGTCACTAGGTTCAGTTGAGTGATTTTGTATCATCCTTTCCACAAGGGAAATTTTGTAACAAAAAACATTCATTTGTAATTACTAAATAAAAAATATTAGTGGGGCAAAACAGGGATTGTTGTGGCCCTATTTAGCCCCACTAATGTTTTTTTTAGCTTCTGTTAATCATCGCTATATAGTGACGTTTACCAATGTTGCTATATAGCGTCATTTACCAATGTCACTATATAGCAACGTTTATTAGTGTCACTATACAGTGATGCTTACATAGCGACCGTTCTTTTTTTATGCTTCTCGCAACATAAATACCGACCTTTGTGCCCATCAAAAAAAAACTTTTTAGTGTAAAAAAGGTCGGTATTTTCATCAAAAAAGGGCCTATGCCTTGTAGTGATCATTGAAAAAAGGCCTATACTTTATCATCTTCACTGTTGCTACTGATTACTCCAAAAAGATGTGGATCTACTTTAGAAATGCACACCCAATTGAGGGCATGCTCTATAACTTTCTCTTGATTTGTTGAAAACCAAAGCAGATTAAAAATTTGGAATCCAAACTAGTGGGACAATTGTATGGTGGTCTTAAAACATTGACAGTTGGTGATATTGGTATCTAGATTTACCCTAGAATGGAATAATTTGAAAATGTGCAATTGGTGCATATGCAAAGATCTTTTAATAAATCCAACACTATTTACAATTTTGTATTGGTTTTTTTTCCATGCACTTGCTTGCTATATGGTTCATAAGCATGCCAAAGATTATTTCATTTCATCATACACAACATCAAACTTGATAGCGTGCCCTTTGGCCTATTTGTGTTTTGAAAAAATTTAGGCCACATTGTAGTTGCTTGGGATATCCAATTTTACTGACGTGCATCATCAAAAGGAGAAAATGCTGGGATGACTAAAAATTTTGCTACTCTCGCAAATTTCAAAATTTCACCTCTCTTGCCTACAAGTATTTGAATACCTCAACCTGCACCACCTTGCAACCTACATGTAATCCCTGCTCATATATTCCTACCCTTGAACATGCACCCAAAACCTCCCTCCCCCTAAGGAGCATTGGCATTGAGATGCTCAATATTGAGATGGCCCTTGTAGCCCAAAGGACGTGTAGCAACTAATGGGTGATGCATAAAAACATTGAGGTTGAATGACTTGGGTAAGGTGTCTTCGATTCTTTGCTTGCCTCACAAGCTAGTAGGTCTCTATTCTAGAGGTTCTATTTTAGCAGTCATTGCCATGACATCAATGGCAACATGCAGCTTGTCCTGGCTTGCAAGAGAAGTAGATAAAGGCTATGAGATAGGAAAGTTGAAAAGCTTAGTCAAGGCATAAGGAATATATCGCAGGTCCAGAAAAGCAATGGCATGGCATCAAAAGAGCAATGGATGACACTTTTGCAACATTTGTGCAAGGAGAAACAACGAGAAGAAAGAAGACTTCTTATAGAGAAGTAGCAAGAAGTGGTTGTAGCTACACACCATCGAAGCAAAGAACTAAGGTCTCGAGGGGTTCATCTAAAAAAAATTAGTGTACCACGTGCATTCAAAAGGAGGGGTATTTTAATCCAAGTTTTTGAAAAATTTTAACAGAATTATAATAACAGGAGGGGTTTTTTTATTCAAGTTTTGGAAAATTTCACTTAGTTCATAAGTAATGAGGGGTGTTTTTATGGGGTAAAGGGTTTTTTTAATACCCTTTGAATGCATGTGATACATAGGGTTTCTTAGTAGTGCACCCCCCGATCATGAGCTAAGACTAACTAGCTGCAAAGAGGGTGACATTAGCTATGTTGGTGTCCTCTGAAACACAGGAGAAACGGATTGGGCACACGATGTCAAAGATGTTGTCAAACAAAAGGACCAACATGGCTCTAGCTATTGGATGCAGAGTGAAAGCAATGCATGATCATCTTGATTGAAAGTAAGAAGGACATGTACAGAACGAAGATGGGATGTAGGATGTTGGACGAGCACATCATACACATGCTGGATACAACACAGATAAGTAGTTGCCTAAACCAGCCCAGTAGTTGTTTATGATTGAGTTTTAGAAGTTTGATTATTTCATTTCAAAATCAGGTTGACTTGGACTTAATGTGATTGTCCTAAACCAACCCAGTTGTTGGAACATCATGTGATTAAGTTTTGAAATGTTCAATTTCTATATTAGGCTCACTAAGACTTAATTTAATTGTCCTAAGCCAACCCGATGGTTGGAACATCAAGCAAATGTGGCTAGTTCAGGTCAACTGGTTTAGGTCAAACACCACCCATGTGATTGTCCTAAACCAGTGTGGTTGATTGTGCCAGGACAGGGGCTGACCTCCTTCTTCGCCTACAGTACGACTTTGGGCAGGAGAGTTCTCGGGAGGATGCAGAGCCGCCCCCCCACCCAGCGACCCAGCTGGTACGCACAGGGTCTTTCCAGGTTCTTTTTGCAGGCATTCTGGAAGGCCTTGTGGGAGAGCTGGCAGCCGCGGAAGATCTCATACTTCCTGTGGCTTCTTGCCCACAAAGGTCTTCCAGTGGGGAGCTGGTTGAGGCAGATAGGCCAGGACGGTTGCTGCCAGATTTGCCATGCGGATGAGGAGACACCAAAACACTGCCTATGGAGCTGCACTCGCGCCCAGGAAGTGTGGAGGTGGACTTTTGGGATTCTTACTCGCGCAGCGCCAGAGCTAGGATTGATCACTTGGGGCGCGTTCTGTTGGTGCAGCACCGCACCTGGTCTTCATCACTTATTCGAGGCATGCCAGTAGGACCCCACTTTCCTTATTACACAGGGGACGTGGGGACCGCTCGAGGGTCTCCCACAGCACCTAGCAGAGGCTGATACAGGAGTTCGGGAGAGGGAGCCAGTCTGGGAGATTATTAGCAGCATCACAGGGTGGCACATCTGGACTTCGCGCTGCTGCGCGCAGATCCTAGGTGGCACCTCCTTATTGACTGCCCAGATCATGGCGGAGATTTGGAGTGAGATTATTCATACTCTCAGAGGCCAGTGGGACCAGATTCAGGGAGACTCCCGGGCCGGTCAGGAGAAGCGGAGACGCTTCCTCCGGGCTTGGGACACACAGGGCCTCTTCTTCGCGTAGACTACGCAGGGCCTTCGGTGGCATTACTCACCACCCCGATGGCTGTTCATTCATACTCGTCTTATCCCTCCGTGAGAGGATGGTTTATTTTGCTACCTTTTAGGGCTGCGTCCGATTTGTGAACGCAGCCCGTCAGCTATAAGCTGACCTCTTGTATCTTGTTCTCGAAGTAATATAATTAGCACTGTTTTTTTGGCAAAAAAAAAACCAGTGTGGTTGAACAAAAATTAATACCAATATATTTTGCACTAGTTCCGATCGTGTACTTGTCCTAAATAAGCCTGGTAGTTGGAACATCAAGAAACCGTGGTTGGTTTAGGTCAAACACCAGTTATATGATTGTCCTGAACCCATGTGATTGAAATGAAAGTGACAACAATATATTTTGCAATAGGACATCAAAATATTGTTATTGTCTAATTGATGACCAGGTTGATGGTTGAAATTGATGTGTTTTGTAGTAATTAAATTATTTAAATGTAATTTTCTATTTATTCGGGTCATATACTAGTTAATTTCTAGAACTGTCACTACTACACACGCATCCTATTGCGACGTTTACGTACCGACATTTAGCGCCCGCTTAGCGTTAATCGTCGGTATAAAAGTCGGGTTTCGTAAATCGTCGCTATATAGCGACTTTTACCAAAAGTCGCTATATAGCGACACTGAGACAAAATATTATAGCGACGTTTTTACAGAGAGGATTTTTTTTTTTTAAAAGCCTTAAAAATTAGTTTTTTCCAATGACAAAATTTTTTAAATTTTCATACATGTTTGAGCTCATAGAGAATAAAAAAATGAGAGCATGTACATCAAGCCTTTGAAGCTCATATATTCATGTCCAAGTTTGAGATGAGAAAAATCAAATAAGAGCATTTACATCAACTGTTTCATCTTGAGCCAAGTCTAAGGCACCAAGCAAGTCTATCTCCAACTCTATACCGAGTTGATCTCCTATATCATCATCGTACTCTAGTATCGTACGTTCACCTAAAAGTATTTGATCATCTTCTTCAATAAAGCTTAAGTGTGGTGATTGATCTTGATGATTGTTGTCTTCCTCGTCAATATCGTGATCTCCATCCTCCTCCCGTGCGATGTCATTATGCGCATCTTCCTCTTGCCTCATATGGTGATCTACATCTTCTTCGCTAGATTCATCAATTGGATCCGGCATTGGTAGTGGCATCTCCATATCCACATCTCGATCTTCAAAAATTTGCTTACTTCGTGGTGCAACTTGGATCACGTACCACCATCTTGGATCAAAACGATCCAGATGAAAAACCACCTATATTGAAGATGGGTGCCAAATGTCGTCAATTATATATATATCAATGGACTTTAAAAACGAAAGCTTCGACTAATTAAATCATTAGTATGCACCTGCTCACAGTGCACGGGAAGAACAAAAGTATCACTTTCATCGGTCCAATGTTTGGTGGAGTCTATTGCAAAGAGACCGCTACTATCTTTTCTCACTGTCGCATGGGGACCGTTGTAAGTAGTTCTAAACCATTTTACATCAAGAATGAAAATAGTAAATCGTCTGAAATCAATTTCATAGATGTCGCGTATGGTTCCACAATAATCCAACTGTGAGGAGAGAAGATTGGTATCCGAAGCACTTGCTCAGCTATCTTGTGTGAAGTTAGCCATGACTCCACAATCATACGTGACTCTCTTTGAATCGATGCGTTCCACGTGAAAATGTCGTCCATATGACCATAATGCACTGTACTTTTTGTACTATAAAAGAGCATCATTAAAACAATGAAGATGCACCTATTTTATAGCATATATTGCCACAAATAATTACTTAATTACGTCAAGAAATAAGAAACCTACATGCACCATACATCCAGATGATAACTCTGGCTTGCGCTCATTTATTGTCTCTCCATCACGTTCGGCTTTACGTACAGCCAGTTGTAGCCAATCAAGTGACATGTGAGTAGGGAGAAGAGCCAGATCTCGTGGATATGGTTGTGATCACCTGTACATTACTCTAAATCTCGTCCTTGCATTTATTCTTTCTGCTTTGGCCACTTCATATCTCTCAATCCACTTCTGCATCTCAGGGCTATTGAGGATACAAAACTTATTGAATTTCTCCATTTGCTCTTCGCTCATCTTTCTTTCAATCCCTTTTCCTTGGGGGACCTCGCCAATGATGCGATCATCATCCTTGTTGTGCCAAGCTTGCGGCATATCAGGATCCGTGGATGCAAGAAACTCTGTGATATATACTAATGACTCTTGCACAAGCCATCCCTCTACCATGCTTGCTTCTGGTCTTGCTCTTTGTCTTACAAACCCCTTTAAAGTTTTCATAAACCGCTCGAGAAAAAACATCCATCGATTATGAACGGTACCTGCTATAGCCACCTCATCAACTATGTGCACAAGCAAGTGGACTTGAGTTGTCATAATGCTTGACGGAAAGTGCTTCTCAAGGAAGCATATGGCTTCGATGGATTCCACCCTAGCCTTCTCAATGCTCGATATAGAGATCTCTTTTTGAGATATCCACCTATTTCACATGTCCATGCATATGTAAGATATTTGAGATATCCACCTATTTCACATGTCCATTAAGAAAATACATAATGCGATTTGATAGTAAGCATACCTCACAATACTACAGATCTTGAATATAGCATTTCTAACATCTTCTTGTAAGCACCCTTTTATTGTAATTGGAAGGATGAACTATCAAAGCAACAATGAAATCATGTCAACAATTTAACATAATAATAATTACGCTAACGCATCACTATTATCGGTACACTAATTCTACTTAGAATACCTGTAAGACCTTGTGCCAATCATGGGACTTGAGGCCACTAAGCTTATTGTCCTTTGAAAATTCTCCTTTCAAGCAATGCATGTACCCTGTCGGTGTTTGAAAGAGGCAATGTCTGCCTTGATCGCTACCTCCTCCCTCGTAGAGAGGATCCACGTTGCTTTCGGGAGGACAACTTTTCCTGAAGCATGCACTTGGGGCCACAAACGAGACATCCTATTCATAGCACGCAAGTCTTCTCGCACTCCTCTCGAGTCCTTGGAACCAACCAAGTGTGCCCAAATGGTAGCCCCCACATTCTTGAAGATATGCATGGGATCCAAGAGATGATTGATTTGTAACTGACCCCAATAAGGAAGCTCGTGAAAGATCGATAGCCTCTTCATACCAGGAGGAGGTTCCTCTCCATTCACCCTCCAAGCCTGAAAGAGGCAATGTCTGCCTTGATCGCTACCTCCTCCCTCGTAGAGAGGATCCACGTTGCTTTCGGGAGGACAACTTTTCCTGAAGCATGCACTTGGGGCCACAAACGAGACATCCTATTCATAGCACGCAAGTCTTCTCGCACTCCTCTCGAGTCCTTGGAACCAACCAAGTGTGCCCAAATGGTAGCCCCCACATTCTTGAAGATATGCATGGGATCCAAGAGATGATTGATTTGTAACTGACCCCAATAAGGAAGCTCGTGAAAGATCGATAGCCTCTTCATACCAGGAGGAGGTTCCTCTCCATTCACCCTCCAAGCCTGAATCCAATCACTTGCTTTCAAATATGATGGTGGTGGATCAAGCTGACCTCCACGTGCGAGATGGTCGAGCCGAAGGTATCGAGCATGACCTTCATAAACATTTTTCCTCATATGTTTGGAGTAGCGTGCAAGCGATTTCAGAGCGGGTCCACAAACAAGACAAGCATGGTACCCACTTGTAACAAGTCCTGCACACGTGCATGAATATGTTAGTACAAGACATGCGTGCAAAAGAGAGTAAAAAAAGCATAATCCCTCATTGTACATGTAAAGACATAACCACGTACCTGCGCACTCTCCATATCCTGGGTAGTCATGCATGGTCCACATCAAGATACCCCTGACCAAAATATCATTGGTATGCCTAGGAGCTCTGGAAATATCAAAGACCTGCACTCCTCTCCATAATATCTGTAACTCCTCTATCAAAGGTGCCATGTACACGTCCATGTTTTTTGCCTTGTACTTTCCTGGCACAAGTAGTGCAAGCATGAGGTGTCCCTTTTTTATTGTTAGCCATGGTGGGATATTGTAATTCACCACGACTATGGGCCATGTCGACCAAGATGCATGTCGAGCGTAACCCGAAAGGATTCACGCCGTCCATGGCTAGCCCAAGATGTAAGTTGTGTGGCTCTCTCGCAAAGTCCGGCCACTGATTATCTATGTGCTTCCAAGCTGCACAATCTGCGGGAATCCTCAATGTGTGATCAGTAGACCGATGAGATGCATGCCATGTCATCAACTCCGCTATGGATTTGCATCGAAACATGTGTTGTATTCTTGCAATGATGGGAAAGTGTCTTAAGAACTTTACCGGTATCCGCTCACCCTGCAAGTCATCTCTATATCGTTGTTCCCCACACTTTGGACAACTAGCCAAATCTCCATGCTCACGACGAAAGAGAATACAATCATTACGGCAAGCATGGATGGTATCATAATCCATACCCACCATTGTTAGCATCTTCTTCGCTTCATCTCTTGATGCGGGCATGGTATTTGGTGCAGGCAACATCTTCTGGAGCAACCTATGACAAAGACACTATCCAAATGATGATTCTCAAAACAAACAATATCCAAATAATGAGTCAAATTAATGCAAGGGCTAACCTCATTAAGGTCGAGACACTTGTATCCAACCACCCATACTGTACTTGTAGATTCAAGATTGAGAGACAAGCACATAGTTTAGACATCCTAGCACCCTCGTACAATTGTGTTGATTGCAACTCTCACATTTTGACCTCAGACTCTGACATCACGTGTACGTGGGATGTAGTGCCCCTAAAAATGGAATCCATCATTTTGGTCTGGAGACACAGTATCAGTCAGGTCCCTTTCCCTCTCCTACTCCCACAGCTACTCCTCGATCCGGAAGCGGTCGCGCAGCTTCCACTCCTTCAGACTCTGCTACCGTCAGTCCCCCTTACTCATCAGGGGATCTCTCCTATCAAATCACATCTGCCGGAGAGATAATAGAAGACAAAAAGGGCAAAGCAGTGATGGCCGCCATGAGGCGGTTGATGAGTCATCACTTCAAGAGCGGCATAAATATCGATTGGCGGTATCAAGATGGCCAAAAGAAGCAGGCGGTGATCGATGAGTTAAAACTCAGATTTCCTAATCCGCCAAATGTGGAGTTTAATAACAGTTATATGCTCGAGCGCATGGGTTTGGTCCTAAAGCATCGCAGATCAACCATGCGTACTTCCATTACAAAGGGGTTGTCTAAACCCAGCTGGGCAGACAAAGCTGATTGGAAGTTCTTGAAGAAGCAGAATAGGGACCATCCTGAAATGTTCGAGGGTCAGAGGAGGGCTGCGAAGAGACGGCTGGATGTCGTAGGTACTTCGCACTTTGGTGCAGGTGGACGGTATGCGTTCGAGGCAACCGTGGTAAGTTTACTTCTTTCCATTTAATGTATTGTTCTATTTGTTTTACTTACATATTACATGCACTTTAGCTAACTCTAACTCTCGTAAATTGGATCCACAGCAAGCTGCGATGGGTCGTCTTCCTACGGATGCAGAGACGCGGCGCGCATTTCGGATAGGAACCAAGCCGTGGTTCATTGAGCAAGAGGCAATGGGAGCGACAGTCGATTGGGCTGAGGTGGCTGCTCGCACGGTATAAGTTTACTCCTGCTTGTAATCTCACTTTTTAATTTAAGTTCCAATCTAATTTTCGATTTATATGGTTCACTCTCAGGGTCAAAGCTCAAGCGTCCCATCATCAGAGACGAGCGATCAACAGGGGCAAGGATCGGACGCAGGTGCCGATGACGAAGGAGAAGACGCAGGTGTCGGGGACGAGGGAGAAGATGCAGGTGCCGAGGACCAGGGAACAGCCCAACAAGACGATTCGGATTCGGATTCGGATTAGTAGTGGTAGTAGCATTTTTCATATCCGCTCGTTAGAGCCATTTTGTATCGCCCTTTCACAGGGTAATTTTGTTTCAAACACAGTTGTATATGTATATGCATTTCTTCCTCATCGTTCACAAGAACAATTTTGTATCACCCTGCAAGCAAGGGAAATTTTGTTATAAAAAACTTTCTTTTGTAATTACAAAAAAAAAAAAAAGGTTAGTGGGGCTAAACAGGGCTTCCTTTTGGCCCTGTTTAGCCCCACTAACCATTTTTTTTACCTTCTGTTAATCGTCGCTATATAGCGACGTTTACCAGTGTCGCTATATAGCGACGATTAACAGAGTCGCTATATAGCGACGTTTTTATCGTCGCTATATAGCGACGTTTATATCGTCGCTATATAGCGACGATTAACAGCGTCGCTATATAGCGACTCTGTTAATCGTCGCTATATAGCGACGATATAAACGTCGCTATATAGCGACGATATAAACGTCGCTATATAGCGACGGTTTATAGCGACGCTCCTTTTCCGACGATTTTAACGACTTTTATAGCGACCTTTGCGCCCGTGAAAAAAAAAAATTTTAATGTAAAAAGCGTCGGTATTTCCGTCGGAAAATGGCCTATGCCTTGTAGTGCATCAACATCATATTGTCATGTGCCGCTTGCGGATGTATAGGGAGGAGTCCGAACTAGTACCCATTGTTGGTGTTGCACGTGGTGATGGATCATCGGTAAGTCAATGCTATTTGAGTTTGTGATTAATATTGGTTACCATTATGACACGAAACCTTGGGACAAGATCTTATATTTATACAAAATCTTGAGACAGGATGAGGAGGGTGGCAAGGGTGCCCATATACCTTCACACTTTGAGCAAGACTATAGTCTCTCGGATGTGCCAAATGATGACGAGGATATGGGGACATGATGGATTCTATTTTTAGGGACACTACATCACATGTACACGTGATGTCAGAGTCTGAGGTCAATATGCGAGAGTTGCAATCAACATAGTTGAACGAGGGTGCTAGGATGTCTAAACTATAGGCTTGTCTCTGAATCTTGAATCTGCAAGCAAAATATCGGTGGTCAGATACAAGTGTCTCGGCCTTAATGAGGTTAGATCGTGCATTAATTTGACTCATTATTTGGATATTGTATGTTTTGAGAATCATCATGTATGTTTGAGAATCATCATTATTTGAAGCCTATGTATGTTTAAATTGTGACTTTCTTTTGTCATTCTCTCTTTTATCCTCTCTAGTTTTCGTCTCTTTTCTCCTCTCTTTTTCTCCTTATCTCCTCTCTTTTTCTCTCTTTTTTCTCCTCTCTTTTCCTCTCTTTTCCCCTCTCTTTCCTTCTCTTTTTTTCTCTCTTTTATCCCCAATTTTTCTCTTTTCACTTTCTCTCTTTTTCTCTCTTATCTCCTCTCTTTTTCTGTCTTTTTTCTCCTCTCTTTTCTCCTCTTTCTCCTCTCTTTTTCTCTCTTTTTTCTCCTCTCTTTTTCTCTCTTTTCTCCTCTCTTTTTTCCCATGTGAAGCTTTAATAGCCTACCATTGAGCAAATAGATACAGACTTCTATCACTCTAATTTAAAGAATGTAGGAGTCTATAAATGTTTGCTCAATGTTAGGCTGTAGGATTCTAAGCTTGCTCAATGTCTTACAGGTATTCTAAGCTGTAGGATTAGTGACATGACTTCTTTGTTGCTTTGAAAGAGGGAAAAAGAGAAAGAAAAGGGGAAAAGAGAAAGAAAAGGGGAAAATGAAAAAGAGAGGTGAGAATCATCATGTATGTTTGAGAATCATCATTATTCCAAGCCTATGTATGTTTAAACTGTGATAGGTTACTCCAAAAGATGTTGCCTACACCAAATACCATGCCCACATCAAGAGATGAAGCAAAGAAGATGCTAACAACTGTGGGTATGGATTATGATACCATCCATGCTTGCCATAATGACTGTATTCTCTTTCATCGTCGTGAGCATGGAGATTTAGCTAGTTGTCCGAAGTGTGGGGAACAACGATATAGAGATGACTTGCAAGGTGAGTAGATACCGGTAAAGGTCTTGAGACACTTTCCCATCATTGCAAGAATACAACACATGTTCCGATGCAAAACCATAGTGGAGTTGATGACTTGGCATGCATCTCATCGGTCCACTGATGGCACATTGAGGATTCCCATGATTGGCACAAGGTCTTACAGGTATTCTAATGTAGGATTAGTGTACTGATAATCGTGATGCATTAGTGTAATTATGATTATGTTATATTATTGACATGACTTCTTTGTTGCTTTGATAGTTCATTCTTCCAATTACAATAAAAGGGTACTTATTACAAGAAGATGGTAGAAATGCTATATTCAAAATCAGTGGTATTGTGAGGTGTGCTTACTATCAAATCGCATTGATTGCATTTTCTTCAATTTAAGTTGAATAATCTCTAGACTGATTATGAATATATCTTACATGGGCATGTGAAATAGGTGGATATCTCAAAAACAGATCTCTATATCAAGCATCGACGAGAAGGCTATGATGGAATCCATCGAAGCCATACGCTTGCTTAAGAAGCACTTTGCCTCGAGCATTAAGACAACTCAAGTGCACTTGCTTGTGCACATAGTTGATGAGGTGGCCATTGCAGGTACCGTTCATAGTAAGTCGATATATTTTCTCGAGCGGTTTATGAAAACTTTGAAGGGATTTGTAAGACAAAGAGTAAGACCGGAAGCAAGGATGGTAGAGGGATGGATTGTGCAAGAGTCATTAGTATATATCACGGAGTTTCTTGCATCCACAGATCCCAATATGCCGCAAGCTTGGCATAACAAGGATGATGATCACATCGTTGGTGAGGTTCACCAAGAAAAAGGGATTGAAAGAAAGATGAGCGAAGAGCAAATGGAGAAATTCAATAAGCTTTGTATCCTCAATAGCAAGGAGATGCAGAAGTGGATTGAGAGATATGAAGCAGCCAAAGTAGAAAGAATAAATGCAAGGATGAGATTCAGAGTAATGTACAGGCGATCGCAACCATATCCATGGGATCTCGCCTATCTCCCCACTCACATGTCACTTCATTGGCTACAACGCGATGGAGAGACAATAGACAAGTGCGAGCGAGAGTTATCATCTGGATGTATGATGCATGTAAGTTTCTTACCTCTTGACATAATAAAGTAATTATTTGTGACAATATACACTATAAAATAGATGCATCTTCATTGTTCTAATGATGCTCTTTTGTGCGTCTACACTGAGAAAATATGGGCCCATCTAACATTGCGTTTATTAGCGCATCTATTTGCACGTGTATTAGTGCATCTATTAGCAGGTTTACACTGAGACAAATGCATATTTAGACGCATATTTTTATGCAAAACAGAGAATACAAAAAGTGAGATTTTGGTGTACATCATTGCTTTCCAAACATTTCCCATGATTACCAAAGCACATAATTTTAACAAAAACATCAATGCTTTTTTGCAAGCCCACATATACAAGAATTAAGTGAAGTGAGGAGAATGAGACAATATGTAAAATAGTTTTACCAATATCAATGATGGGCTACAGTTCAATCTCATCCTTAATGAGATCAACCCTTGCCAAACTATCTACTTCAAAATCCAAACAAGTATTTTGCAGTACAAAAAGTATAGTGCATTATGGTCATATGGATGCCATTTTCGCGTGAAATGCATCGATTCAAAGAGAGTCATGTATTATTGTGAAGTCATGGCTAACTTCACACAAGATAGCCGAGCAAGTGCTTTGGATACCAATCTTCTCTCCTCACAGTTGGATTATTGTGGAACCATACACAAAATCTATGAAATTGATTTCAAATAATTTAGTATTTTCATTCTTGATGTAAAATGGTCTAGAACTATTTACAATGGTCCCCATGCGATAGTGAGAAAAGATAGTAGTGGTTTCTTTGCAATAGACTCCACCAAACTTTGGACCAATGAAAATGATGCTTTTGTTCTTCCCGAGCATTGTGAGGAGGTGCATACTAATGATTTAATTAATCATCGCTTTCATTTTTTAAGATCGATTGATACATGTACTTAAGCATAATTTCATATATATAATTGATGGCATTTGGCACCCATCTTTAATATAGGTGATTTTTCATCCGGATCGTTTTGATCCAAGATGGTGGTACGTGATCCAAGTTGCACCATGAAGTAAGCAAATTTTTGAAGATAGAGACGTGGATATGGAGATGCCACTACCAATTTTGGATCCAATTGATCCGGATGGATCTAGCAAAGAAGATAAAGATCACAATATGAGCCAAGAAAAAGATACACATAATGACATCGTACGAGAGGAAGATGGAGATCACGATATTGAGGAAGAAGATGACGATCATCAAGAATCACCACACTTTATTGAAGAAGATGATCAAGTCTTAGGTGAATGTACGATGCTAGAGTACAATGATGATAGGAGATCAACTCGGTATAGAGTTAGAGATAGACTTGTTTGGTGCATTAAGCTTGGCTTAGGATGAAGCTGTTGATGTCAATGCTCTTCATTGATTTTTTTCATCTCAAACTTAGACATGAATATATGAGCTTCAAAGGCTTGATGTACATGCTCTTGTACTTTTATTCTCTCAAAGGATCAAACATGTATGAAAAGGGAAAAAAATTTTGTCATTGGGGAAAACTATCTTTTAAAGTCGGTATGGAAAAAAACACTCTCTGTAAAACATCGCTATAGGAAATTGTCTTAGTGTCACTATATAGCGACCATTCACAAGTCTAATAAGTGTCGCTATATAGCGACTATTTACAAGTCTAATAAATGTCGCTATATAGTGATGCTCTTTAAACTTGGCTATATAGCGACACTTAACGAATCCCACTTTGGTTACTGACGATTAGCGCCCCACGCATGCTAAACGTTAGTGCTTAAGCATCGGAATAGGGCCCATGTGTATTAGTAAATAAAGGTCATGCATATCTCCAAACATAAGAATGGATGATCTAGAGTATGTCAATGCTCCTTGACCAAGAATGGGAAATGATTGATGTTGTGAATTTCCCATGAAACACGAAAGGCTTTAGGATCATGGTTTTGATGAGATGCTATCAAGTCTCTTTGGATAGGCATGGATGAACTGAAAGTTCAAAATATTATCTAATCTTTACACTTGTTTGCAATAAATTTCTGTGGATTGTACATTTTTCAAATCGCCCAACCTAATTTTCTAAAATCTAGCACCATTCCCTTTCAGTCATTTGGCCAACTAAGAGCCAACTAATAAGAGGCTTTGAACCATTGATGGAATAAATACAGCATCTCCTATGCTCTATGTAAAATTTTCAACACTATGAAGCAGGATATTTTTTATTCTTCAATCTTGTGTGGGACATGATTACATTTTCTTTTAATTCTCATTCGAATGCATTTAAAAAGTACATTCTTCTTCATGAGACATATGATTACTTGCACCTACCTTAATACATTCCTCATTCTCCAAATGGTTTAGACTTTCTACATTTGAATATTGAGAAATAAGAACTTGTTGGTGAACCATTTTTTGGATGAACATTGCCTTAGTACCACCATCCCTCACTCACCTAAAGAGTGTCTTTCAGAGTTTTCTTTCTTCCAAATTATTTTTAGTAAGCTAAAAAACAAAAATTTGGCTCCCTATTACTATCTGATGAGAGTGATAGCTTTGAATTTGCATTTCGAATTGATGACCACGATAGCATCGAATTTGAATTTCGAGTATGAAAACCATTTCAGAGTGCTGAAAAGTTAGTCGTCAATAGTACCACTGGTTGTCTCCACTCCGGGACCTTTCATGCATCCACTGGTGACCCAAGGATGCAGTACGGGAAAAGGCAGTGGGAGACACTGGTTCGGAGATCCAGCTCCTGCTGCAAGGCCTCCAAAATCTAGTCCAATGCTTATCTAAACCTATCTAAACTCTAGTCCAATGCTTGTTTTGGACTCCAAAGGCTTTGATCCGACTCCCAGGAGAGTTCCGACTCCTTTAGAGTTTCTTTGGGTGGGCATTCCGTTGCTAGGACGAATTCGTCCCCAGTCTCTAAAGTTTCTATCACTCCATTCCGACCCCGAGGATTCTCTATCTCGAGGAGTATCCAGCCATTATCGTGACTCCGGGGGCACATTGTGTGGGGGGGACAATTCTGATTGCTCTTGAAGTATTGTGTAACCGTAGCATTACGCAACTGTGTTAAATAGAGGAGAATAAATGTTCATCTACGTTAGTAGTAGATTGAAGGAGATGTGAAACGTTGTAAAAGGGTGTGTGCGAATTCAAAGCATGAAATCAGTTGCAACCATCTCCCTCCCGGATGGGCTATTTGTACGCATGTACGTTCAATGGAAACATACGCACTGTTGCATCGTCATTTGGCTCTATTCTCCTAACGTCTGATCTCTTTCCTTTTGAGTTGTCTTTAGTCCGTAATTCAAACAATTGCGTCACTCTGGCTGCTGCTGAGTTTGGCAGCAGAATTTACCTTGCTACGTTGAAGTCCAAAAACACTTCATTCTAGTTAAGTGGTGCGCAGTGGCTCACGCTTACACGGGTAACACGCCACGCATGAAAGGTTCATGCTTACCGTCACACCGTCTACTGAGGACCTGACTACTGAGGTCGTAATGCAAGGTGGTAGATTTGACACGAGCGAGAGACACATCACATTCACGTCTTGTCAGTGATTGATCTTTTGGAAACTGTTCTCCTGGTCCCACGTCTCATTTGATACGACATATATGATGCGCCGCGCAATTGTGATTCTCGCAATTTCTCGGTGCACCGCGCAGTAAACTTACTCCAGAGTCCAGTCTCGGACTTCGAAACTTGATACAGCAAAATATACATATCCCATATTCACGAGATATTGCCAACAATAAAAGAGGCAGAAGGAAGGAGGGGATGTGAGAGGGAAAGGGAGAAGATGGAGAAGGAAAGGGAGAGGATGGAGACGATTAGGGCCTGTGCACATCAGGATTTGCACTTGCGTAAATCATCGTATGAGAGAATCGGGATTTGCACTTACGTAAATCATCGGCCTTGTGTGACATTCTGTATTTATTTTGATATGTGGATATTCGATTTCACCGTGGTGAAGAGAAAGCAAATGAAACGCAATGCTCTACATCACATTATTGGCCCTATGAATCATAATTGAATTAAAAATAGCAATGTTTGCTCCAAGAAACATTAATTTGGACATTGCTCGGTCCAAAATTAATGAAGTACGTGTTTTTGTGGAAGATTCACACAGCGACAAAACATCAGAATGCGCCACCTTAATATTTAATTTCTTCGGTTAACGTTAGCCCTTGTTTTTCCCATTTAATCTAGTACCGCTGAAAACTCACGTGGGCACCTATTCACTTTGTTTAAAAAACTTAACAATTGAAGTTACGATGAAACATATGAAATAAAAAAATAAAGTAATCCTCTCTAAACACATGGTTGGTAGAGACTAGTTAGGAGGTACTTATACAAAATCATGAACAAATTCCCTTTCGAAATTGAATGGAGGAGGCGGTGGTCTCCACACTCGTGGAGCAGGGGGAACCCAATCAATAGGGGCATTGATTGGCCAATTCTGGATGTTGTTGATAATATCTTCAACGCACTATTGTTTGAACAGCTCCACACCCAAGTCAAAGTAGTCGCTTAATCGTGGAATCTACAAAAAATGCAAAATATAAAGTAAGATCTTGTAGAATGAGAAATGAAAGTTATATATATCATGAAAAGCAGTTGATACATACATTTTATGAGGGCAAATTAAAAATTGTATGCAATAACGATTGGGCATTTAGGGCCTTTCTCTAACCGTATCTGTAGCCATCTTGCTGTTGTGGAACTCAAACTCTTATTAGCGAGGTGTTCTCTAAAATGTCTGCTGACTCTTGGGTAATGGCCTCTAAAGTTCTTATAAGTTTTCTTATTGATATGCATGCCAATTTATAGTTGTCAATCTCTCTCTCTCTCTCTCTCACACACACACACACACACGCATGCACACATGCACACATGCAAGTGCACGCATGCACACACGCATGCACGTGCGTGCACAGACACACACATAAACACACACACACACACACACACACACACACACACACACACACACACACACATATTCTACAACACATTATTTTCATTTACTCTCATACGTTGCCATAGTCACTTGCGACTGATTTAGTCATAAAGTAGTGCTTGGTACTCTTTTTTGTACTTGAAGCCATTGGCTTGGCTTCATGCCTCTCTTATATCTACACTCCTCTTAAATTTTGTACTTGAAGCCATAGGACCTGGCTTGGCTTCATGCTATATGTACATACAAGCACTTTTTGGGCTATGAATTAATATACACTCCTATTATTTTTTTGGCTTTCAATTTCCTTGTGTAACATTCTATCAATGAATGCCTTGTGAACTAAATGTTTTGGAGTTGTAATGTTTTATTCAGAATTGTAATCGTTGGCTATAGACGTGCTTGGAATCATGCTAATTAAAATGCAGTTGGCTGTAAGAATTGAATTGCATAATGTGGAAATGGGATTCTTGTAACCACATAGCATACACAACATACACAACATTCTATTAACACACCCAAAATTCTGCTTTGATTTTAAAGAAAAGATTCTATAGAGAGTCTATAAGCGCATCTATGTATCTGTCTTTTTGTTTTTTTTTAAATTTCTATAGAGTGTCTAAAAGCTCATCTATAGGCATGTTTCTTTGTTGTATAAATGCGCCTATAGATGCGGGTCTGTAGATGCCCAAATAGACGCGCCCGTAATTTATTTATTTTTAGTTAAGAAAATGCATCTGTGGGTGCTTTGTCTTATTGTGGATGTTGATCATCGCCAACATGCTGCTAGAAAGCTTACCGTTATCTGCGGAGGCTTCGTGGTCCGGTACCAACATGGACTACATATCTTGCTAGGGGCCCAAGACACCCACCAACCTCCTCCTATTGCAAGACGGGCTGTTATGTAAAAACCTTCATGTAAATCTTTTTTGGCATGCCACACCCATTGGCTTTAGTTTTACCTATCTATTAGCTTCAATTTTTGCCTATCTACACCTTATATGGATATTGCCATCTATTGGCTCCTTTTTTTTTGGGGCCCATTTATTGTAATAGTAATGTTTCCGGAGATGCGAACTCCAAGACACGAATACGAACAGCTTATAACTTGAAATGTATAATAATGTGTTGATGCTTATAACAACACATTTTGTCAAAGTATTATTGTGAAGAGGTTGAAGGGCTTTACATCGAATTGTCATACTTTGAAGTGAAATTGTAAATAATGCAATGATATTATCACACACTTCACAAAACATGTGCAATTGAAGTAACTAATGTAGATGTTTAAATAATTCAATGCTATATCAAGCGACATATTATGTCAAATTATTATTATGCAATTGTCGAAGTATTTAACATGGATGCATTGGGATATGGGTTGCATGATTGTCATGACTGATACTATGAAGTGGAATTGTGAATAATGCAATGCTATTATCCAACGATTCATAAAACATCTTGCAAAATTAGTTTCATCAAATATGCAACATACAAATCATAGAATTTTTTCAATTAAGAGCTATGCAAAGTTTCATGCACAACAGATAAGTCCATCGGCGTATTTGGTTAGTATGTTTGCCATTTTTCATATGTAGTCACTAGTAGGGAGTGCATGCAAAAATGTATGCATTATACCTTCCACACGGGACATACGAAATCGATTGGTAACCAAATCTCGCATGGATGTATGTCTAGGGTAGCCTAAGAGCCATGCAAAGTTTCATCCCCAACAGATAAGTCCACATGCGTATTTGGTTAGTACGTGGGCCATTTTTCATACGTAGTCGTCATCGTAGTTACTAGTAGGGATTGTAAAAATGTACACATTATACCTTCCACGTGGCACATACCAAATCAGTTGGAGACCAAATCTTGCATAGATGAAGAGCTAGGGTAGCCTAAGAGCCGTGCAAAGTTTCATCCCCAACAGATAAGTCCACATGCATATTTGGTGAGTGCATGCGCTATTTTTCATACGTAGTCACTAGTAGGGATTGTAAAAATGTACACATTAAACCTTCCACATGGCACATGCCAAATCAGTTGGAGACCAAATCTTGCATCGATGTAGGTCTAGGGTAGCCTAAGAGCCGTGCAAAGTTTCGTCCCCAACAAATAAGTCCACATGTGTATTTGGTTAGTACGTGCGCCATTTTTCATACGTAGTCATCACTAGTAGTGAGTGCATGTAAAAATGTATGCATTATACCTTCCACGTGGTACATACCAAATCATTTGGAGATGAAATCTTGCAAGGATGTAGGTCTAAGGTAGCCTAAGTGCTAGGCAAAGTTTCATCCCCAATAGATAAGTCCAGATGCGTATTTGGTTAGTATGTGCACCATTTTTTATACGTAGTTACCAGTAGGGATTGTAAAAATGTACACATTATACCTTCCACGTGGCACATACTAAATCAGTTGGAGACCAAATCTTGCATGGATGTAGGTCTAGGGTAGCGTAAGAGCCATGCAAAGTTTCATTTCCAACAGATAAGTCCACATGCGTATTTGGTTAGTACATGTGCCTTTTTTCATACATAGCTGTCACTAGTAGGGATTGTAAAAATGTACACATTATACCTTCCATGTGGCACATACCAAATCAGTTAGAGACCAAATCTTGCATGGATGTAGGTCTAGGGTAGCCTAAGAGCTGTGCAAAGTTTCATCCCCAACAGATAGGTCCACATGCGTATTTGGTTAGTGCATGCTTCATTTTTCATATATAGTCACTAGTAGGGATTGTAAAAATGTACGCATTCTACCTTCCATGTGGCACATACCAAATCTTTTGGAGACCAAATCTTGCATGGATGTAGGTCTAGGGTAGCCTAAGAGCCGTGCAAAGTTTCATCCCCAACAAATGAGTCCACATGCGTATTTGTTTAGTACGTGCGCCATTTTTCATACGTAGTCATCACTAGTAGTGAGTGCATGCAAAAATGTATGCATTATACCTTCCACGTGGCACATACCAAATCAGTTGGAGACCAAATCTTGCATGGATGTAGGTCTAAGGTAGCCTAAGAGTGGTGCAAAGTTTCATCTCCAACAAATAAGTCCACATGTATATTTGGTTAGTACGTGCGCCATTTTCCATATGTAGTCACTAGTAGGGAGTGCTTGCAAAAATGTACGCATTATTCCTTCCACGTGGCACATATCAAATTAATTGGAGATCAAATCTTGCATGGATGTAGGTCTAAGGTAGCCTAAGAGTGGTGCAAAGTTTCATCTCCAACAAATAAGTCCACATGCATATTTGGTTAGTACGTGCGCCATTTTCCATATGTAGTCACTAGTAGGGAGTGCTTGCAGAAATGTACGCATTATACCTTCCAGGTGGCACATACCAAATTAATTGGAGACCAAATCTTGCATGGATGTAGGTCTAGGGTAGCCTAAGAGCCGTGCAAAGTTTATCCCCAATAGATAAGTCCACATGTGTATTTGGTTAGTTTGTGCACCATTTTCCATACATAGTCACTAGTAGGGAGTGCTTGTAAAAATGTATGCATTATACCTTCCATGTGGCACATACCAAATCATTTGGAGACCAGATCTTGCATGGATGTAGGTCTAGGGTACCTTAAGAGCCATGCGGAGTTTCATCCCCAACAAATAAGTCCACATGTGTATTTGGTTAGTACGTGCACGAATTTTCTTAGTCACATTTTTAAAATGTCCTAAAGCACAAAACACAATTACAACATAACTACTAATAAACAATTTTTTGTTTTACAGAAATAACAAATCCCATTGAGAAGACAATGGACATCATGTATAAAATAGAATCTAATACAATGATGTGTATGAATGTGTATAAAACCATCATAGTGAAATACAAAATATGAGTCCATGAAAATTACAATGGTACGGTCACACAGTGAGCCTATACATATCGAATACAAAAATATGTAATCAACTAGTGATACCCAAGAAAAATCTATCTGATCAACTGATGATCCCAAAACTATGATATGTAATGTGCTAGAATACATGCAGTATGCCTCCTGATCTGCCATGTACTCTTGGAACTCAATTTAACGACCACGCCTCTGTATCTACTGAAAATAGTGGCCACCTACGATCATGCTATGAGCATCGAAGTGCATCCCATGCCCATCCACTGTATCCTCATTCAGCACACTCTTTGCCATAGAGCATCTCAACAAGTAATAATCCACACCCTCCTGATTGCCCTCCGAAGCAATGACCGCGAAGATATCACCAATACACAACGTATCTGTAAGATGGTCATAATCTCTAGAGGAACTGAATCCCGCATCCTGATCATCATGTACCTCCCCCCAAGGCTGGAAGGGAGAAAGCACTCGCCGTGCCCATGGATCGGCCCATGGTATCATGGTGAACCCTCTCGAGTCATCATCAATGCATGCGGAGAAGAAACATGCAAACCGTCGAGAAAAGATTGTCGGGTGAGACTCACCTTTGCTCCTGATGGAATGGAAATCAAGAGTGCCAGACACTGAATGACAATCAAAAGGCCTAGACTGATTAAAACTCCCAATGTCCATGCACCAAACATACCGGCTCACCACCCTATCGTCACGCGACTGAAACGAGGAGATAGCACTAGTGGATAAGTGATGGCTGCACCACCGCACCACATCATGTGCATCCTTGAAGCGATCGGCACTATGACGCAATTGGTATCGACGCAAAGCACGCTTCATGCAAGCACCCGCACCATCATGCTCTCCCTTATTGTGCCCTATCTCAAAGTAGCTCCATGTGATTGAAATGCCTATCTCACAGTGCTATTTGCAGAACCAATAAAACTGTCTAGCAGATTTAAACTGACCACCACATCCGTCTAGCCAGATCCAGTGCCCCTGCCATGTGACACCATGATCCCTCAAGAAACTATCATGCAACATGAAGCAATGCTGCACAAAATGGGCATCATGCGATCGATCATCACTAATGTAGAAGTGATACTCTCGCACAATGACGGGTGAGTCCATGGTGCTATCAATGCCATCCACATGAGCCTGCGCATGACGATAGCTAATGTGCACAAATATAGCAACCTGCAATATGGCATTGAAAAAAAATACGACTACTGAAATAATTCAATATAATGAGGCCATAAAAAAACCAATAACTCAATCATGCGTCACCTGTTCGGAGAAATAATACTTCGATTGGATCTCATGCTGTGGTGCAAAGGTATAATTCCACCACTGAGACAACCAACCCTATAGGAAATTAACAAAGTGTGGATTGTACTAGCCTAATCTATCACTTAATGAGCATAAAAATCACGGAGGATCAAACCAAATATGGAAAGCCATGGGGAGAGAGACGGTAAGTATGAAACACTCAATCTATTCCAAATGTGCTATTCTCAACCATACATGATAGGCCTCTTATATAGAGAGTGCCCTTTGAATAGTCAACACATGTGTGATCCTCTCATCCACATCTCTCCTTGTGGATATCCTCAATCCACATCTCCACATCATGTAGTCCACATCCTAGGGTGGGTACTTTAATTCTTTCTTATACCATACCTTAGCCCTTTAATCTATGTGCTCATGGCACCATATCTCTCAACACCTCCCCTTGGTGCCATGATCCTTTGGCTACTGCAAGGTGGTTAGATGTGAGTTACATTCCATCACCTCCCCTTAGCGCATGCACTACTACTTAAGGTGGTCAAGTGTGGCTTCTACATGTCAATACCTCCCCTGGGTGCTTTCATAGCTACTCTCAGGTGGTCAGGCTTGATTTACAAAAATATAGGCAAGGTTGGCAAGGTTTTGGTTTCTTAATACATTCCATTCATGTCACCTTTTGGCTCATGGCTTGATGACGACTCGTTTGCTTCTTTGTTTGGTGTAGCTTCATGCATGATGCTTTGTTATTCCATGTGCCTTAATGCTTTGTGTGTGGATGCCATGCTTCCTGCTATGGTCATCTCATGTACTTGTGCTTTTGGCATGCTTTCTGCATTCATGCGTTGCTTTTTCATTTGTTGCAAAGGTCTTACCAATTGATTTCTTTCAATATTGGATGTGTAGAGATCGAAAAGACGATCATTTTTCCTTTTTGGAGCGTGTCCAGATTCCTCCTGGATTGGAAGCTACGGCTTATCGAAGTTTTGATGAAGAAGAGGGGCCTTTGATGATGTGTCACGGGGATTCACATGCTGCACTCACACTACTGTGCTTAGCAAGAGGTTACTGCCTTGGTGGCACTGCTGACTGTGCATGCTGATGTGGCATAACTAACCCTAACTCTAGCCATGGTGGGTTAAGTTAACCAGACTTTGATTTAGCCATGTGGCATACTCTTAACTAAATGAGTTAACCCAAAGTTTAAACAAACCTAACCATAAACTTCACTTAACTACACCTATATGCCATGTGGCATTTCCACTTGGCCAATTACTGACCAAGCCTCACTAACCAAGCCTATCCTTATCTCCATGTCTGGTTGTGGGCATTCCATTTCTCTCCCTCTGCTGCGTCTTCTTCTCGCTCGATGTGATGCTTAGCAAGGTGCTGTGAGGAGCGAGTGCGACTGTGAAGGGGTGTGTTGACGATCATGCAGCATGGGTTGTCGAGCAGCATTGAAGGTAGGAGCCGTCTTGCTGTGAGCAAGGATCGTTGCAGCTTGGAGGTTGGTAGTCCGTTGAGAGGCTATGTTGGAGATGCATTTGCAAGAAGTTGCTGACAGAACTATTGGCTCATTGTATTGCATGGAACTTGCTCGCCGAACGAACTCTAGCTCTCGCTATTGGAGCGAAGAAGCTGCTCTCCTTAATACACTGGTCGAGCCTCTTGAGAGCTTGCCACTAGCAGTGTTAAGGGAGATCGCTCGTCGGTTGCCTTCGGGTTAGGGAAGGCTTGATTTGCATGGAGTGAGAGCGGGCTGCGTACCGTGGGAGTCGGGTCTCTTAAATAGTCTGTTGCCTCGTCTTGAGGCTTTTGCTTTGTAGACGTTCCTTGATGCAGAACATTGTTGCGGGAGCGGTTGATGGTCTAGAGTTGATGTGCTAGGCACTTGCCGTGGAGTCACAGTGGGAAAAGCCACTGGCTATTTGAAGCTGCTATGCACGATCTGACTATGCAAGAGATGGAGTCGTTAAAGCTTGGCCTGTGAGTTGATTGGGTGCTTGTTGGAGGCCAACTCATTGGTAGTGCCGTCTATGGAGTCACTGGTCAGAACTGAGAGGCTGCTGGTGCTGGTCACCTCTTGTGAGCTCTACTTAAGTTGCCGTTTGATGGAGTCCATTGCAGCCGGTTGTAGAAGTGTTGTCAACACTGTTTTGGTCAAGCCACGATGGTTGCTGGTCGGTGTAGTTGCTAGGCCCTTAGCTTGTTGGAGTCGACTGCATCTAGGTCGATGCTTGTGCTCACTGCTATTAGCCTTTGCTACCTGTCGTTTAGATGTTGTGTGTGCATGCGTCGTTGGGACTTTATGAAGCTTGTTGTGGCTGCTGTTTGCAGCTCTGAGTTGTTGCGCAGCTTTGTTGGAGGAGCTCAGCTATGGCGCCGGGCTGCACATGAGTTGCTTTCTCGTATGGGCTACTGAGGATGAGTAGGAGTATTGCGAGCTACTATTGGAGACAGTCATTGCTAAAGAAGTCACTCGTGCTCACTGTTGCTCTTAAGCTCTCTCAATGAGTGGAAGTTTCCCAAAACAAACTGAAATTCTCTCCACCATGGAAGATAACGCTTAATCTAAAACTAGAACTAATCTAAGAGAAAACATAAGCTTCCTAAGGTGTGCCTATAATGGATCTAGGAGACTAGACCTAAGCTCTGATACCATAACAAAGTGTGGATTGTACTAGCCTAATCTATCACTTAATGAGCATAAAGATCACAGAGGATCAAACCAAATACGGAAAGCCATGGGGAGAGAGACGGTAAGTATGAAACACTCAATCTATTCCAAATGTGCTATTCTCAACCATACATGATAGGCCTCTTATATAGAGAGTGCCCTTTGAATAGTCAACACATGTGTGATCCTCTCATCCACATCTCTCCTTGTGGATATCCTCAATCCACATCTCCACATCATGTAGTCCACATCCTGGGGTGGCTACTTTAATTCTTTCTTATACCATACCTTAGCCCTTTAATCTGTGTGCTCATGGCACCATATCTCTCAACAGAAATGTCCTCAAACATGCACGCAACTGATGATCCTCCCACTTCACAGTGTGCGAGTGGCGTATGTAGCAGTATAGCTTCCCTCGAAAATTGTCAATGAATACAACACGTGGTGTCTCCTTCCCCACAAGCTGCAACCTCCTCGACTGTGCACCACCATCTAATGTTAGGGTATTGTACTCATACTGTTGCCAACGAACCATCTGCACATCACAAGTATCAAGTAAACTCGTGGCACTCTAGCAAAGTCACCACACAAAGTACACCTGCCTTCCTCACAATCAAGGGAGTGGAATAAAGCATTGCCATCTCATGTACACAATATGGAATGAATGAAGTCATGAGGGCTAGTAGGAACCACTCCCCTATGATCATCAAGGGGTAGTTACAGTGCTATGTCCGAGAGGAGTCGAGCTAGGGGTAGTCACAAGGGTAGGCCCTTGAGGTGTCGCCTGAGTGGAATCAAAGTCCTATGGAGAATAGAGATCATGATGTCTCCTCCTATGAGGGTTTTTGTACTCGTTGAACGTGCGACGTGATCCCATATCCAATTTGGGGGGATTGGACAAACGTAGACACAAATACGAAAACAAAATACAGAAAACAAGAGCAAGTAAGAAGCGAAAAGCATATGAGGGAAAGCATATGCATAAGAGATGGAGAAGCATAAGAGAAGCAAAAGAGAAGGACAAGCATAAGAGAAGGAGAGGGGAAAAGAAGAGAAAGAAAAGGAAAAAAGAGATTGAAAGAGGGAAAAAGAACCACATATGCATAAGAGAAAAAAGAGAGAAAGCATGTGCTTATGCTTATACATAAGCATATGAGCATATGCTCATGCATAAGCATAAGCATAAGCATAGGCATAGGCATAGGCATATACTTATGAAAAGAAGAGAGAAAGAGAGGGAAAAAGAAGAGAAGGAAAGGAGAAGGAGAAGGAGAAGAAGAAGAAGACATATGCCCATGCATAAGCATAAGCATTAGAGAAGGAAAAGAAGAGAAGAAGGAGGAGACATATGCTCATGCATAAGCATAAGCATAAGGAAGAGGGAAAAAGAGATTGAAAGAGGGGAAAAAGAAGGGGGAAAAAAAAGAGAAGGAGAAGGGGAAAAGAGATCGAAAAAGGGGAAAAAGAAGAGAGGAAAAGAGCATAAGCATGAGAGAAGGAAGAGAGGAAAAGACATCGAAAGAGGGGAAAAAGAAGAGAGGAAAAGAGCATAAGCATAAGAGACTTTAGGAAGAGGGGAAAAGAGATCGAAAGAGGGGAAAAGAGATTGAAAGAGGGGAAAAGAGCATAGGCATAAGAGAAGGAAGAGGGGAAAAGAGATTGAAAGAGGGGAAAAAGAAGAGGAAAAAAGAAGAGAAGGAAGAGGGGGAAAAGAAGAGAGGAAAAGAGCATAAGCATAAGAGAAGGAAGAGGGAAAAAGAGCATAAGCATAAGAGAAAAAGAAAGACAACATATGCTTATGCTTATGCATGAGCATATAAGCATAAGAGAAAAAGAGAGAAAGCATAAGATTGTGCTTATGAGCTTAAAAAAAGAGGAGAAAAAGAGAGGAAAAAAGAGTGGAAAATAAGAGAAGGAAGAGGGGAAAAGCGATTGAAAGAAGGGAAAAAGAAAAGGGGAAAAGAGCATAAGCATAAGAGAAGGAAAAACATATGCATAAGAGAAAAAGAGAGAGGGAATAAGAGAAGAGAGGGAAAGAGAGGGTGCCTATGCCGATCACTCCAGCTAACGCTTAAGGCGTTAGCTGTAGGCCAATGCAAATAACGAAAATAACAAAAGGGAAAAATAGGAAGCACTTTCTTACCTAGAAAAGCCTCGAACCGTGTTTTGTGGCCTAGCCCTACAAAAAAGAGAAAACATACCATTTTTTCAGATAACTAGTTAGAGGAAGGAGGAGTTTGGAGAAGCAACTTTTCAAAGGGATTGGATGAGTTTAGAGAAGCCTACAAACAAGGAGAAAGCATAAGTCTATAAACAAGGAGAAAGAGGAGGAAGAGAAATACCAAAAAGAGAATTAGTGTAATTGGCACAAGGTCTTACAGGTATTCTAAGTAGAATTAGTGTACCGATAATAGTGATGTGTTAGCGTAATTATTATTATGTTATATTGTTGACATGATTTCATTGTTGCTTTGATAGTTCATCCTTCCAATTACAATAAAAGGGTGCTTACAAGAAGATGTTAGAAATGCTATATTCAAGATCTGTAGTATTGTGAGGTATGCTTACTATCAAATCGCATTATGTATTTTCTTAATGGACATGTGAAATAGGTGGATATCTCAAATATCTTACATATGCATGGACATGTGAAATAGGTGGATATCTCAAAAAGAGATCTCTATATCGAGCATCGAGAAGGCTAGGGTGCAATCCATCGAAGCCATATGCTTGCTTGAGAAGCACTTTCCCTCAAGCATTATGACAACTCAAGTCCACTTGCTTGTGCACATAGTTGATGAGGTGGCTATAGCAGGTACCGTTCATAATCGATGGATGTTTTTTCTCGAGCGGTTTATGAAAACTTTAAAAGGGTTTGTAAGACAAAGAGCAAGACCGGAAGCAAGCATGGTAGAGGGATGGTTTGTGCAAGAGTCATTAGTATATATCACAGAGTTTCTTGCATCCACGGATCCTGATATGCCGCAAGCTTGGCACAACAAGGATGATGATCGCACCATTCGCGAGGTCCCTCAAGGAAAAGGGATTGAAAGAAAGATGAGCAAAGAGCAAATGGAGAAATTCATTAGTATGCACCTGCTCACAATGCATATGAGGGAAAGCATATGCATAAGAGAAAAGTCTCGAACCGTGTTTCGTGTCCTGGCGGGCCTACAAAAAAGAGAAAACATACCATTTTTTCAGATAACTAGTTAGAGGAAGGAGGAGCAACTTTTCAAAGGGATTGGATGAGTTTGGAGATGCCTACAAACAAGGAGAAAGCATCACCCTACAAACAAGGAGAAAGAGGAGGAAGAGAAATACCAAAAAGAGAAGAGGTGAGTCTTCTTTCTTTCACCAAATCTCTTTTTTTGTCCTTAAGCTTTGAAAATCAACCATGAAAATTAGCACATAGACTTAGAAATAAAAGGAGAAACATGCTTCAACACTCACAAAATGAAATCTCATAAAAAATGAATCTACATTGTTTAAAGAGACCCACCTTCTTAAAAAACTTTCTTTCAAAATTCACACAAGCAGACAGGGAGAAGGGTGGAAAAGGAGCACAAGTGTTGGGAGAGGGGCTGGGTAGGGGTGAGGAGTGGGGAATAGAGAGGAGCCAGAAAGCGAGGTCGTCGAATATAAGGTGGGAGGAGAATTTTTTTTTTCTTGCAATAGACATGTGAAAGATGGCATCGTGCGGGGGTTTGGGTTTAAGCCCTCAGCGTCGCTGGTCAGTCACTGTATAGCAATGCTGGTCAGTCACTATATAGCGGCGTTTATCCAAAAAGCGTCACTATACAGCGACGGAACAAGGCAAAGCGTTGCCTTATAGCAACAGTTCAGGGCAAACCATCGCTATATAGCGACGGTTCAGGGCACTTATTGTCACAAGAGAGAAAAGGAGCTCGTGGGTGGCTATTTTTTGGATCTTAATAGATTTCCTTGTAGCTCATGTTGTGATTTTGGAAGTGTGCAGATGAAAGGGACGAGTGGAAACTTGTCAGATGATGCGCCAATGCTCGAGAGCCTAGAGTGGCTTACGGAGAGGTTGTATTGTCATTGCACTCATTGCAAGCGAGAAGTACGACATCAACATCATATTGTCATGTGCCGCTTGCGGATGTATAGGGAGGAGTCCGAACTAGTACCCATTGTTGGTGTTGCACGTGGTGATGGATCATCGGTAAGTCAATGCTATTTGAGTTTGTGATTAATATTGGATACCATTATGACACGAAACCTTGGGACAAGATCTTATATTTATACAAAATCTTGAGACAGGATGAGGAGGGTGGAAAGGGTGCCCATATACCTTCACACTTTGAGCAAGACTATAGTCTCCCGGATGTGCCAAATGATGACAAGGATATGGGGACATGATGGATTCTATTTTTAGGGACACTACATCACATGTACACGTGATGTCAGAGCTCGGGGGGGTCACTCATCATATGTAACCCTATCACATGAGTTCAACAGAAGGATATTTTTTATTTCTACAATTTACAGAAATAAATATACATAAGGGACTACTTAAAATAGTTTTGGAAAAAATTTACAGATTTGTATAGAAAAGGGGTACATTTTATTAATGAAAAAATTTACAGATAAGGGATTTTAAATATAGGCCTTGAACGCACGTGATATAGAGGGTTTATACATAGTGACCCCCCTGAGTGTCAGAGTCTGAGGTCAATATGCGAGAGTTGCAATCAACATAGTTGAACGAGGGTGCTAGGATGTCTAAACTATAGGCTTGTCTCTGAATCTTGAATCTGCAAGCAAAATATCGGTGGTCAGATACAAGTGTCTCGGCCTTAATGAGGTTAGATCGTGCATTAATTTGACTCATTATTTAGATATTGTATGTTTTGAGAATCATCATGTATGTTTGAGAATCATCATTATTTGAAGCCTATGTATGTTTAAATTGTGACTTTCTTTTGTCATTCTCTCTTTTATCCTCTCTAGTTTTCGTCTCTTTTCTCCTCTCTTTTTCTCCTTATCTCCTCTCTTTTTCTCTCTTTTTTCTCCTCTCTTTTCCTGTCTTTTCCCCTCTCTTTCCTTCTCTTTTTTTCTCTCTTTTATCCCCAATTTTTCTCTTTTCACTTTCTCTCTTTTTCTCTCTTATCTCCTCTCTTTTTCTGTCTTTTTTCTCCTCTCTTTTCTCCTCTTTCTCCTCTCTTTTTCTCTCTTTTTTCTCCTCTCTTTTTCTCTCTTTTCTCCTCTCTTTTTTCCCATGTGAAGCTTTAATAGCCTACCATTGAGCAAATAGATACAGACTTCTATCACTCTAATTTAAAGAATGCAGGAGTCTATAAATGTTTGCTCAATGTTAGGCTGTAGGATTCTAAGCTTGCTCAATGTCTTACAGGTATTCTAAGCTGTAGGATTAGTGACATGACTTCTTTGTTGCTTTGAAAGAGGGAAAAAGAGAAAGAAAAGGGAAAAAGAGAAAGAAAAGGGGAAAACGAAAAAGAGAGGTGAGAATCATCATGTATGTTTGAGAATCATCATTATTCCAAGCCTATGTATGTTTGAACTGTGATAGGTTACTCCAGAAGATGTTGCCTACACCAAATACCATGCCCACATCAAGAGATGAAGCAAAGAAGATGCTAACAACTGTGGGTATGGATTATGATACCATCCATGCTTGCCATAATGACTGTATTCTCTTTCATCGTCGTGAGCATGGAGATTTAGCTAGTTGTCCGAAGTGTGGGGAACAACGATATAGAGATGACTTGCAAGGTGAGTAGATACCGGTAAAGGTCTTGAGACACTTTCCCATCATTGCAAGAATACAACACATGTTCCGATGCAAATCCATAGCGGAGTTGATGACTTGGCATGCATCTCATCGGTCCACTGATGGCACATTGAGGATTCCCATGATTGGCACAAGGTCTTACAGGTATTCTAATGTAGGATTAGTGTACTGATAATCGTGATGCATTAGTGTAATTATGATTATGTGAGTGTACAATAGGGGGTTTTTTTGAAATGAGCCATAAGCTTATACATTAGGAGTGGGGGCCCTTTTTTTTTCCCAATATTGAATTTAAGCTAGGGGGACCATGTCATATTTAAGAAGGGGGGACATAATATAGGTTACCTTGGGCAACTAGTCCAAACAAGTTTGATTTTGTGTATGGTTTTAAATAGTCACAGGGAAAGTAACCTAAATTTGCTTATTGTGTAATCTAAATGCTTGAGAAACAATGTAGATTTAAGGAAAGGGGGGGACATAATGGAATTTTGGTGGTATCTTATAAGCTTAAATAGGGGTGTTTTATCATCCTATGTGGATCTTAAATAGGGGGTTTTCTTGAAGTTCATGCACGCAGGTGACGTCCCCCTTTAATGAAGAGTGAATCCCCCACGAGTAGATACTGGTAAAGGTCTTGAGACACTTTCCCATCATTGCAAGAATACAACACATGTTTCGATGCAAATCCATAGCGGAGTTGATGACTTGGCATGCATCTCATCGGTCCACTGATGGCGCATTGAGGATTCCCATGATTGGCACAAGGTCTTACAGGTATTCTAATGTAGGATTAGTGTACTGATAATCGTGATGCATTAGTGTAATTATGATCATGTTATATTATTGACATGACTTCTTTGTTGCTTTGATAGTTCATTCTTCCAATTACAATAAAAGGGTACTTATTACAAGAAGATGGTAGAAATGCTATATTCAAAATCAGTGGTATTGTGAGGTGTGCTTACTATCAAATCGCATTGATTGCATTTTCTTCAATTTAAGTTGAATAATCTCTAGACTGATTATGAATATATCTTACATGGGCATGTGAAATAGGTGGATATCTCAAAAACAGATCTCTATATCGAGCATCGAGAAGGCTATGATGGAATCCATCGAAGCCGTACGCTTGCTTAAGAAGCACTTTCCCTCGAGCATTAAGACAACTCAAGTGCACTTGCTTGTGCACATAGTTGATGAGGTGGCCATTGCAGGTACCGTTCATAGTCAGTCGATATATTTTCTCGAGCGGTTTATGAAAACTTTGAAGGGATTTGTAAGACAAAGAGTAAGACCGGAAGCAAGCATGGTAGAGGGATGGCTTGTGCAAGACTCATTAGTATATATCACTGAGTTTCTTGCATCCACAGATCCCAATATGCCGCAAGCTTGGCATAACAAGTATGATGATCACATCGTTGGTGAGGTTCACCAAGGAAAAGGGATTGAAAGAAAGATGAGCGAAGAGCAAATGGAGAAATTCAATAAGCTTTGTATCCTCAATAGCAAGGAGATGCAGAAGTGGATTGAGAGATATGAAGCAGCTAAAGTAGAAAGAATAAATGCAAGGATGAGATTCAGAGTAATGTACAGGCGATCGCAACCATATCCATGGGATCTCGCCTATCTCCCCACTCACATGTCACTTCATTGGCTACAACTGGCTCTACGTAAAGCCGAACGCGATGGAGAGACAATAAACAAGTGCGAGCGAGAGTTATCATCTGGATGTATGATGCATGTAAGTTTCTTACCTCTTGACATAATAAAGTAATTATTTGTGACAATATACGCTATAAAATAGATGCATCTTCATTGTTTTAATGATGCTCTTTTGCAGTACAAAAAGTATAGTGCATTATGGTCATATGGATGCCATTTTCACGTGAAATGCATCGATTCAAAGAGAGTCATGTATGATTGTGAAGTCATGGCTAACTTCACACAAGATAGCCGAGCAAGTGCTTTGGATACCAATCTTCTCTCCTCACAGTTGGATTATTGTGGAACCACACACAAAATCTATGAAATTGATTTCAGCTAATTTAGTATTTTCATTCTTAATGTAAAATGGTCTAGAACTATTTACAATGGTCTCCATGCGATAGTGAGAAAAGACAGTAGTGGTTTCTTTGCAATAGACTCCACCAAACTTTGGACCAATGAAAATGATGCTTTTGTTCTTCCCGAGCATTGTGAGGAGGTGCATACTAATGATTTAATTAATCATCGCTTTCATTTTTTAAGATCCATTGATACATGTACTTAAGCATAATTTCATATATATAATTGATGGCATTTGGCACCCATCTTTAATATAGGTGATTTTTCATCCGGATCATTTTGATCCAAGATGGTGGTACGTGATCCAAGTTGCACCATGAAGTAAGCAAATTTTTGAAGATAGAGACGTGCATATGGAGATGCCACTACCAATTTTGGATCCAATTGATCCGGATGGATCTAGCAAAGAAGATAAAGATCACAATATGAGCCAAGAAAAAGATACACATAATGACATCGTACGAGAGGAAGATGGAGATCACGATATTGAGGAAGAAGATGACGATCATTAAGAATCACCACACTTTATTGAAGAAGATGATCAAGTCTTAGGTGAATGTACGATGCTAGAGTACAATGATGATAGGAGATCAACTCGGTATAGAGTTAGAGATAGACTTGTTTGGTGCATTAAACTTGGCTTAGGATGAAGCTATTGATGTCAATGCTCTTCATTGATTTTTTTCATCTCAAACTTAGACATGAATATATGAGCCCTTATGCATATCACTCTGGTTGCAGTGTGCGCTCATTCGTGGTATGCATCAAGGGAGTGGAATAAAGCATTGCCATCTCATGTACACAATATGGAATGAATGAAGTCATGAGGGCTAGTAGGAACCACTCCCCTATGACCATCAAGGGGTAGTTACAGTGCTATGTCCGAGAGGAGTCGAGCTAGGGGTAGTCGCAAGGGTAGGCCCTTGAGGTGTCGCCTGAGTGGAATCAAAGTCCTATGGAGAATAGAGATCATGATGTCTCCTCCTATGAGGGTTTTTGTACTCGTTGAACGTGCGACGTGATCCCATATCCAATTTGGGGGGATTGGACAAATGTAGACACAAATACGAAAACAAAATACAGAAAACAAGAGCAGGTAAGAAGCGAAAAGCATATGAGGGAAAGCATATGCATAAGAGATGGAGAAGCATAAGAGAAGCAAAAGAGAAGGACAAGCATAAGAGAAGGAGAGGGGAAAAGAAGAGAAAGAAAAGGAGAAAAGAGATTGAAAGAGGGAAAAAGAACCAAATATGCATAAGAGAAAAAAGAGAGAAAGCATGTGCTTATGCTTATACATAAGCATATGAGCATATGCTCATGCATAAGCATAAGCATAAGCATAGGCATAGGCATAGGCATATACTTATGAAAAGAAGAGAGAAAGAGAGGGAAAAAGAAGAGAAGGAAAGGAGAAGGAGAAGGAGAAGGAGAAGAAGAAGAAGACATATGCCCATGCATAAGCATAAGCATTAGAGAAGGAAAAGAAGAGAAGAAGGAGGAGACATATGCTCATGCATAAGCATAAGCATAAGGAAGAGGGAAAAAGAGATTGAAAGAGGGGAAAAAGAAGGGGGAAAAAAAAGAGAAGGAGAAGGGGAAAAGAGATCGAAAAAGGGGAAAAAGAAGAGAGGAAAAGAGCATAAGCATAAGAGAAGGAAGAGAGGAAAAGAGATCGAAAGAGGGGAAAAAGAAGAGAGGAAAAGAGCATAAGCATAAGAGACTTTAGGAAGAGGGGAAAAGAGATCGAAAGAGGGGAAAAGAGATTGAAAGAGGGGAAAAGAGCATAGGCATAAGAGAAGGAAGAGGGGAAAAGAGATTGAAAGAGGAGAAAAAGAAGAGGAAAAAAGAAGAGAAGGAAGAGGGGGAAAAGAAGAGAGGAAAAGAGCATAAGCATAAGAGAAGGAAGAGGGAAAAAGAGCATAAGCATAAGAGAAAAAGAAAGACAGCATATGCTTATGCTTATGCATGAGCATATAAGCATAAGAGAAAAAGAGAGAAAGCATAAGATTGTGCTTATGAGCTTATAAAAAGAGGAGAAAAAGAGAGGAAAAAAGAGTGGAAAATAAGAGAAGGAAGAGGGGAAAAGCGATTGAAAGAAGGGAAAAAGAAGAGGGGAAAAGAGCATAAGCATAAGAGAAGGAAAAACATATGCGTAAGAGAAAAAGAGAGAGGGAATAAGAGAAGAGAGGGAAAGAGAGGGAAAGAGAGGGTGCCTATGCCCATCACTCCAGCTAACGCTTAAGGCGTTAGCTGTAGGCCAATGCAAATAACGAAAATAACAAAGGGAAAAATAGGAAGCACTTTCTTACCTAGAAAAGCCTCGAACCGTGTTTCGTGGCCTAGCCCTACAAAAAAGAGAAAACATACCATTTTTTCAGATAACTAGTTAGAGGAAGGAGGAGTTTGGAGAAGCAACTTTTCAAAGGGATTGGATGAGTTTAGAGAAGCCTCCAAACAAGGAGAAAGAATAATCTATAAACAAGGAGAAAGAGGAGGAAGAGAAATACCAAAAAGAGAATTAGTGTAATTGGCACAAGGTCTTACAAGTATTCTAAGTAGAATTAGTGTACCGATAATAGTGATGCGTTAGCATAATTATTATTATGTTATATTGTTGACATGATTTCATTGTTGCTTTGATAGTTCATCCTTCCAATTACAATAAAAGGGTGCTTACAAGAAGATGTTAGAAATGCTATATTCAAGATCTGTAGTATTGTGAGGTATGCTTACTATCAAATCGCATTATGTATTTTCTTAATGGACATGTGAAATAGGTGGATATCTCAAATATCTTACATATGCATGGACATGTGAAATAGGTGGATATCTCAAAAAGAGATCTCTATATCGAGCATCGAGAAGGCTAGGGTGGAATCCATCGAAGCCATATGCTTGCTTGAGAAGCACTTTCCCTCAAGCATTATGACAACTCAAGTCCACTTGCTTGTGCACATAGTTGATGAGGTGGCTATAGCAGGTACCGTTCATAATCGATGGATGTTTTTTCTCGAGCGGTTTATGAAAACTTTAAAGGGGTTTGTAAGACAAAGAGTAAGACCGGAAGCAAGCATGGTAGAGGGATGGCTTGTGCAAGAGTCATTAGTATATATCACAGAGTTTCTTGCATCCACGGATCCTGATATGCCACAAGCTTAGCACAACAAGGATGATGATCGCACCATTGGCGAGGTCCCTCAAGAAAAAGGGATTGAAAGAAAGATGAGCGAAGAGCAAATGGAGAAATTCATTAGTATGCACCTGCTCCTCGGGGGGGTCACTCATCATATTTAACCCTATCACGTGAGTTCAACAGAAGGATATTTATTATTCCTAAAATTTATAGAAATAAATATACATAAGGGACTATTTAAAATAGTTTTGGAAAAAATTTACAGATTTGTATAGAAAAGGGGTACATTTTTTTAATGAAAAATTTAACGATAAGGGATTTTAGAAATAGGCCTTGAACGCACTTGGTATAGAGGGTTTCTATACAGTGACCCCCCTGAGACCTGCTCACAATGCATATGAGGGAAAGGATATGCATAAGAGAAAAGTCTCGAACCGTGTTTCGTGTCCTGGCGGGCCTACAAAAAAGAGAAAACATACCATTTTTTCAGATAACTAGTTAGAGGAAGGAGGAGCAACTTTTCAAAGGGATTGGATGAGTTTGGAGACGCCTACAAACAAGGAGAAAGCATCACCCTACAAACAAGGAGAAAGAGGAGGAAGAGAAATACCAAAAAGAGAAGAGGTGAGTCTTCTTTCTTTCACCAAATCTCTTTTTTTGTCCTTAAGCTTTAAAAATCAACCATGAAAATTAGCACATAGACTTAGAAATAAAAGGAGAAACATGCTTCAACACTCACAAAATGAAATCTCATAAAAAATGAATCTACATTGTTTAAAGAGACCCACCTTCTTAAAAAACTTTCTTTCAAAATTCACACAAGCAGACAGGGAGAAGGGTGGAAAGGGAGCACAAGTGTTGGGAGAGGGGCTGGGTAGGGGTGAGGAGTGGGGAATAGAGAGGAGCCAGAAAGCGAGGTCGTCGAATGTAAGGTGGGAGGAGAATTTTTTTTTTCTTGCAATAGACATGTGAAAGACGGCATCGTGCGGGGATTTGGGTTTAAGCCCTCAGCGTCGCTATATAGCGACGCTGGTCAGTCACTGTATAGCAATGCTGGTCAGTCACTATATAGCGGCGTTTATCCAAAAAGCGTCGCTATACAGCGACGGAACAAGGCAAAGCGTTGCTATATAGCAACAATTCAGGGCAAACCATCGCTATATAGCGATGTTTCAGGGCACTTATTGTCACAAGAGAGAAAAGGAGCTCATGGGTGGCTATTTTTTGGATCTTAATAGATTTCCTTGTAGCTCATGCTGTGATTTTGGAAGTGTGTAGATGGAAGGGACGAGTGGAAACTCGTCAGATGATGCGCCAATGCTCGAGAGCATAGAGTGGCTTACGGTCGTGAGCATGGAGATTTAGCTAGTTGTCCGAAGTGTGGGGAACAACGATATAGAGATGTTTTGCAAGGTGAGTAGATACCCGGGGCATTCACAGGGGGAAACTTATGATACCACGTGAGTGTACAATAGGGGGTTTTTTTGAAATGAGCCATAAGCTTATACATTAGGAGTGGGGGCCCTTTTTTTTTCCCAATATTGAATTTAAGCTAGGGGGACCATGTCATATTTAAGAAGGGGGGACATAATATAGGTTACCTTGGGCAACTAGTCCAAACAAGTTTGATTTTGTGTATGGTTTTAAATAGTCACAGGGAAAGTAACCTAAATTTGCTTATTGTGTAATCTAAATGCTTGAGAAACAATGTAGATTTAAGGAAAGGGGGGGACATAATGGAATTTTGGTGGTATCTTATAAGCTTAAATAGGGGTGTTTTATCATCCTATGTGGATCTTAAATAGGGGGTTTTCTTGAAGTTCATGCACGCAGGTGACGTCCCCCTTTAATGAAGAGTGAATCCCCCACGAGTAGATACTGGTAAAGGTCTTGAGACACTTTCCCATCATTGCAAGAATACAACACATGTTTCGATGCAAATCCATAGCGGAGTTGATGACTTGGCATGCATCTCATCGGTCCACTGATGGCGCATTGAGGATTCCCATGATTGGCACAAGGTCTTACAGGTATTCTAATGTAGGATTAGTGTACTGATAATCGTGATGCATTAGTGTAATTATGATCATGTTATATTATTGACATGACTTCTTTGTTGCTTTGATAGTTCATTCTTCCAATTACAATAAAAGGGTACTTATTACAAGAAGATGGTAGAAATGCTATATTCAAAATCAGTGGTATTGTGAGGTGTGCTTACTATCAAATCGCATTGATTGCATTTTCTTCAATTTAAGTTGAATAATCTCTAGACTGATTATGAATATATCTTACATGGGCATGTGAAATAGGTGGATATCTCAAAAACAGATCTCTATATCGAGCATCGAGAAGGCTATGATGGAATCCATCGAAGCCGTACGCTTGCTTAAGAAGCACTTTCCCTCGAGCATTAAGACAACTCAAGTGCACTTGCTTGTGCACATAGTTGATGAGGTGGCCATTGCAGGTACCGTTCATAGTCAGTCGATATTTTTTCTCAAGCGGTTTATGAAAACTTTGAAGGGATTTGTAAGACAAAGAGTAAGACCGGAAGCAAGCATGGTAGAGGGATGGCTTGTGCAAGAGTCATTAGTATATATCACGGAGTTTCTTGCATCCACAGATCCCAATATGCCGCAAGCTTGGCATAACAAGGATGATGATCACATCGTTGGTGAGGTTCACCAAGGAAAAGGGATTGAAAGAAAGATGAGCGAAGAGCAAATGGAGAAATTCAATAAGCTTTGTATCCTCAATAGCAAGGAGATGCAGAAGTGGATTGAGAGATATGAAGCAGCCAAAGTACAAAGAATAAATGCAAGGATGAGATTCAAAGTAATGTACAGGCGATCGCAAACATATCCATGGGATCTCGCCTATCTCCCCACTCACATGTCACTTCATTGGCTACAACTGGCTCTACATAAAGCCGAACGCGATGGAGAGACAATAAACAAGTGCGAGCGAGAGTTATCATCTGGATGTATGATGCATGTAAGTTTCTTACCTCTTGACATAATAAAGTAATTGATATATATATAATTTCATATATATAATTGATGGCATTTGGCACCCATCTTTAATATAGGTGATTTTTCATCCGGATCATTTTGATCCAAGATGGTGGTACGTGATCCAAGTTGTACCATGCAGTAAGCAAATTTTTGAAGATAGGGACGTGGATATGGAGATGCCACTACCAATTTTGGATCCAATTGATCCGGATGGATCTAGCAAAGAAGATAAAGATCACAATATGAGCCAAGAAAAAGATACACATAATGACATCATACGAGAGGAAGATGGAGATCACGATATTGAGGAAGAAGATGACGATCATCAAGAATCACCACACTTTATTGAAGAAGATGATCAAGTCTTAGGTGAATGTATGATGCTAGAGTACAATGATGATAGGAGATCAACTCGGTATAGAGTTAGAGATAGACTTGTTTGGTGCATTAAGCTTGGCTTAGGATGAAGCTGTTGATGTCAATGCTCTTCATTGATTTTTTTCATCTCAAACTTAGACATGAATATATGAGCTTCAAAGGCTTGATGTACATGCTCTTGTACTTTTATTCTCTCAAAGGATCAAACATGTATGAAAAGGGAAAAAAATTTTGTCATTGGGGAAAACTATCTTTTAAAGTCGGTATGGAAAAAAACACTCTCTGTAAAACATCGCTATAGGAAATTGTCTTGGTGTCACTATATAGCGACCATTCACAAGTCTAATAAGTGTCGCTATATAGCGACTATTTACAAGTCTAATAAATGTCGCTATATAGTGATGCTCTTTAAACTTGGCTATATAGCGACACTTAACGAATCCCACTTTGGTTACTGACGATTAGCGCCCCACGCATGCTAAACGTTAGTGCTTAAGCATCGGAATAGGGCCCATGTGTATTAGTAAATAAAGGTCATGCATATCTCCAAACATAAGAATGGATGATCTAGAGTATGTCAATGCTCCTTGACCAAGAATGGGAAATGATTGATGTTGTGAATTTCCCATGAAACACGAAAGGCTTTAGACCATGTTTGTTTGCTGGAGTGAAACCAAGGTTTTGAAATTGAGGTGTCCAAACCTCTAATGCCATAGGGCGCTTAAGTAAGGATCATGGTTTTGATGAGATGCTATCAAGTCTCTTTGGATAGGCATGGATGACGAAAGTTCAAAATATTATCTAATCTTTACAGTTGTTTGCAATAAATTTCTGTGGATTGTACATTTTTCAAATCGTCCAACCTAATTTTCTAAAATCTAGCACCATTCCCTTTCAGTCATTTGGCCAACTAAGAGCCAACTAATAAGAGGCTTTGAACCATTGATGGAATAAATATAGCATCTCCTATGCTCTATGTAAAATTTTCAACACTATGAAGCAGGATATTTTTTATTCTTCAATCTTGTGTGGGACATGATTACATTTTCTTTTAATTCTCATTCGAATGCATTTAAAAAGTACATTCTTCTTCATGAGACATATGATTACTTGCACCTACCTTAATACATTCCTCATTCTCCAAATGGTTTAGACTTTCTACATTTGAATATTGAGAAATAAGAACTTGTTGGTGAACCATTTTTTGGATGAACATTGCCTTAGTACCACCATCCCTCACTCACCTAAAGAGTGTCTTTCAGAGTTTTCTTTCTTCCAAATTATTTTTGGTAAGCTAAAAAACAAAAATTTGGCTCCCTATTACTATCTAATGAGAGTGATAGCTTTGAATTTGCATTTCGAATTGATGACCACGATAGCATCGAATTTGAATTTCGAGTATGAAAACCATTTCAGAGTGCTGAAAAGTTAGTCGTCAATAGTACCACTGGTTGTCTCCACTCCGGACCTTTCATGCATCCACCGGTGACCCAAGGATGCAGTACGGGAAAAGGCAGTGGGAGACACTGGTTCGGAGATCCAGCTCCTACTGCAAGGCCTCCAAAATCTAGTCCAATGCTTATCTAAGCTCTAGTCCAATGCTTGTTTTGGACTCCAAAGGCTTTGATCCGACTCCCAGGAGAGTTCCGTCTCCTTTAGAGTTTCTTTGGGTGGGCATTCCGTTGCCAGCACGAATTCGTCTCCAGTCTCTAAAGTTTCTATCACTCCATTCCGACCCTGAGGATTCTCTATCTCGGGGAGTATCCGGCCATTATCGTGACTCCGGGGGCACATTGTGTGGGGGGGACAATTCTGATTGCTGTTGAAGTATTGTGTAACCGTAGCATTACGCAACTCTGTTAAATAGAGGAGAATAAATGTTCATCTACGTTAGTAGTAGATTGAAGGAGATGTGAAACGTTGTAAAAGGGTGTGTGCGAATTCAAAGCATGAAATCAGTTGCAACCATCTCCCTCCCGGATGGGCTATTTGTACGGATGTACGTTCAATGGAAACATACGCACTGTTGCATCGTCATTTGGCTCTATTCTCCTAACGTCTGATCTCTTTCCTTTTGAGTTGTCTTTAGTCCGTAATTCAAACAATTGCGTCACTCTGGCTGCTGCTGAGTTTGGCAGCAGAATTTACCTTGCTACGTTGAAGTCCAAAAACACTTCATTCTAGTTAAGTGGTGCGCAGTGGCTCACGCTTACACGGGTAACACGCCACGCATGAAAGGTTCATGCTTACCGTCACACCGTCTACTGAGGACCTGACTACTGAGGTCGTAATGCAAGGTGGTAGATTTGACAGGAGCGAGAGACACATCACATTCACGTCTTGTCAGTGATGGATCTTTTTGGAAACTGTTCTCCTGGTCCCACGTCTCATTTGATACGACATATATGATGCGCCGCGCAATTGTGATTCTCGCAATTTCTCGGTGCACCGCGCAGTAAACTTACTCCAGAGCCAGTCTCGGACTTCGAAACTTGATACAGCAAAATATACATATCCCATATTCACGAGATATTGCCAACAATAAAAGAGGCAGAAGGAAGGAGGGGATGTGAGAGGGAAAGGGAGAAGATGGAGAAGGAAAGGGAGAGGATGGAGACGATTAGAGCCTGTGCACATCAGGATTTGCACTTGCGTAAATCATCGTATGAGAGAATCGGGATTTGCACTTATGTAAATCATCGGCCTTGTGTGACATTCTGTATTTATTTTGATATGTGGATATTCTATTTCACCGTGGTGAAGAGAAAGCAAATGAAACGCAATGCTCTACATCACATTATTGGCCCTATGAATCATAATTGAATTAAAAATAGCAATGTTTGCTCCAAGAAACATTAATTTGGACATTGCTCGGTCCAAAATTAATGAAGTACGTGTTTTTGTGGAAGATTCACACAGCGACAAAACATCAGAATGCGCCACCTTAATATTTAATTTCTTCGGTTAACGTTAGCCCTTGTTTTTTCCCATTTAATCTAGTACTGCTGAAAACTCACGTGGGCACCTATTCACTTTGTTTAAAAAACATAAAGTAATCCTCTCTAAACACATGGTTGGTAGAGACTAGTTAGGAGGTACTTATACAAATCATGAACAAATTCCCTTTCGAAATTGAATGGAGGAGGCGGTGGTCTCCACACTCGTGGAGCAGGGGGAACCCAATCAATAGGGGCATCGATTGGCCAATTCTGGATGTTGTTGATAATATCTTCAACGCACTATTGTTTGAACAGCTCTACACCCAAGTCAAAGTAGTCGCTTAATCGTGGAATCTACAAAAAATGCAAAATATAAAGTAAGATCTTGTAGAATGAGAAATGGAAGTTATATATATCATGAAAAGCAGTTGATATATACATTTTATGAGGGCAAATTAAAAATTGTATGCAATAACGATTGGGCATTTAGGGCCTTTCTCTAACCGTATCTGTAGCCATCTTGCTGTTGTGGAACTCAAACTCTTATTATCGAGGTGTTCTCTAAAATGTCTGCTGACTGTTGGGTAATGGCCTCTAAAGTTCTTATAAGTTTTCTTATTGATATGCATGCCAATTTATAGTTGTCAATCACACACACACACACACACACACACACACACACACACACACACACATGCACACATGCACACACGCATGCAGTTACACATGCAAGTGCACGCATGCACACACGCATGCACGTGCGTGCACAGACACACACATAAACACACACACACACACACACACACACACACACACACACATATTCTACAACACATTATTTTTATTTACTCTCATACGTTGCCATAGTCACTTGCGACTGATTTAGTCATAAAGTAGTGCTTGGTACTCTTTTTTGTACTTGAAGCCATTGGCTTGGCTTCGTGCCTCTCTTATATCTACACTCCTCTTAATTTTTGTACTTGAAGCCATAGGACCTGGCTTGGCTTCATGCTATATGTACATACAAGCACTTTTTGGGCTATGATATAATATACACTCCTATTATTTTTTTGGCTTTCAATTTCCTTGTGTAACATTCTATCAATGAATGCCTTGTGAACTAAATGTTTTGGAGTTGTAATGTTTTATTCAGAATTGTAATCATTGGCTATAGATGTGCTTGGAATCGTGCTAATTAAAATGCAGTTGGCTGTAAGAATTGAATTGCATAATGTGGAAATGGGATTCTTGTAACCACATAGCATACACAACATACACAACATTCTATTAACCCACACAAAATTCTGCTTTGATTTTAAAGAAAAGATTCTATAGAGAGTCTATAAGTGCATCTATGTATCTGTCTTTTTGTTTTTTTTTTAATTTCTATAGAGTGTCTAAAAGCTCATCTATAGGCACGTTTCTTTGTTGTATAAACGCGCCTATAGATGCGGGTCTGTAGATGCCCAAATAGACGCGCCCGTAATTTATTTATTTTTAGTTAAGAAAATGCATCTGTGGGTGCTTTGTCTTGTTGTGGATGTTGATCATCGCCAACATGCTGCTAGAAAGCTTACCGTTATCTGTGGAGGCTTCGTGGTCCGGTACCAACATGGACTACATATCTTGCTAGGGGCCCAAGACACCCACCAACCTCCTCCTATTGCAAGACGGGCTGTTATGTAAAAACCTTCATGTAAATCTTTTTTGGCATGCCACACCCATTGGCTTCAGTTTTACCTATCTATTAGCTTCAATTTTTGCCTATTTACACCTTATATGGATATTGCCATCTATTGGCTCCTTTTTTTTTGGGGCCCATTTATTGTAATAGTAATGTTTCCAGAGATGCGAACTCCAAGACACGAATATGAACAGCTTATAACTTGAAATGTATAATAATGTGTTGATGCTTATAACAACACATTTTGTCAAAGTATTATTGTGAAGAGGTTGAAGGGCTTTACATCGAATTGTCATACTTTGAAGTGAAATTGTAAATAATGCAATGATATTATCACACACTTCACAAAACATATGCAATCGAAGTAACTAATGTAGATGTTTAAATAATTCAATGCTCTATCAAGCGACATATTATGTCAAATTATTATTATGCAATTGTCGAAGTATTTAACATGGATGCATTGGGATATGGGTTGCATGATTGTCATGACTGATACTATGAAGTGGAATTGTGAATAATGCAATGCTATTATCCAACGATTCATAAAACATCTTGCAAAATTAGTTTCATCAAATATGCAACATACAAATCATAGAATTTTTTCAATTAAGAGCTGTGCAAAGTTTCATGCACAACAGATAAGTCCATCGGCGTATTTGGTTAGTATGTTTGCCATTTTTCATATGTAGTCACTAGTAGGGAGTGCATGAAAAAATGTATGCATTCTACCTTCCACATGGGACATACGAAATCGATTGGCAACCAAATCTCGCATGGATGTATGTCTAGGGTAGCCTAAGAGCCATGCAAAGTTTCATCCCCAACAGATAAGTCCACATGCGTATTTGGTTAGTACGTGGGCCATTTTTCATACGTAGTCGTCATCGTAGTTACTAGTAGGGATTGTAAAAATGTACACATTATACCTTCCACGTGGCACATACCAAATCAGTTGGAGACCAAATCTTGCATGGATGTAGGGCTAGGGTAGCCTAAGAGCCGTGCAAAGTTTCATCCCCAACAGATAAGTCCACATTCATATTTGGTTAGTGCATGCGCTATTTTTCATACGTAGTCACTAGTAGGGATTGTAAAAATGTACACATTAAACCTTCCACATGGCACATGCCAAATCAGTTGGAGACCAAATCTTGCATCGATGTAGGTCTAGGGTAGCCTAAGAGCCGTGCAAAGTTTCGTCCCCAACAAATAAGTCCACATGTGTATTTGGTTAGTACGTGCGCCATTTTTCATACGTAGTCATCACTAGTAGTGAGTGCATGTAAAAATGTACGCATTATACCTTCCACGTGGTACATACCAAATCATTTGGAGATGAAATCTTGCAAGGATGTAGGTCTAAGGTAGCCTAAGTGCTAGGCAAAGTTTCATCCCCAATAGATAAGTCCAAATGCGTATTTGGTTAGTATGTGCACCATTTTTTATACGTAGTTACCAGTAGGGATTGTAAAAATGTACACATTATACCTTCCACGTGGCACATACCAAATCAGTTGGAGACCAAATCTTGCATGGATGTAGGTCTAGGGTAGCGTAAGAGCCATGCAAAGTTTCATTTCCAACAGATAAGTCCATATGCGTATTTGGTTAGTACATGTGCCTTTTTTCATACATAGCTGTCACTAGTAGGGATTGTAAAAATGTACACATTATACCTTCCATGTGGCACATACCAAATCAGTTAGAGACCAAATCTTGCATGGATGTAGGTCTAGGGTAGCCTAAGAGCTGTGCAAAGTTTCATCCCCAACAGATAAGTCCACATGCATATTTGGTTAGTGCATGCTCCATTTTTCATATATAGTCACTAGTAGGGATTGTAAAAATGTACGCATTCTACCTTCCATGTGGCACATACCAAATCTGTTGGAGACCAAATCTTGCATGGATGTAGGTCTAGGGTAGCCTAAGAGCTGTGCAAAGTTTCATCCCCAACAAATGAGTCCACATGCGTATTTGTTTAGTACGTGTGCCATTTTTCATACGTAGTCATCACTAGTAGTGAGTGCATGCAAAAATGTATGCATTATACCTTCCACGTGGCATATACCAAATCAGTTGGAGACCAAATCTTGCATGGATGTAGGTCTAAGGTAGCGTAAGAGTGGTGCAAAGTTTCATCTCCAACAAATAAGTCCACATGTATATTTGGTTAGTACGTGCGCCATTTTCCATATGTAGTCACTAGTAGGGAGTGCTTGCAAAAATGTACGCATTATACCTTCCACGTGGCACATATCAAATTAATTGGAGACCAAATCTTGCATGGATGTAGGTCTAAGGTAGCCTAAGAGTGGTGCAAAGTTTCATCTCCAACAAATAAGTCCACATGCATATTTGGTTAGTACGTGTGTCATTTTCCATATGTAGTCACTAGTAGGGAGTGCTTGCAAAAATGTACGCATTATACCTTCCAGGTGGCACATACCAAATTAATTGGAGACCAAATCTTGCATGGATGTAGGTCTAGGGTAGCCTAAGAGCCGTGCGAAGTTTATTCCCAATAGATAAGTCCACATGTGTATTTGGTTAGTTTGTGCACCATTTTCCATACATAGTCACTAGTAGGGAGTGCTTGTAAAAATGTATGCATTATACCTTCCATGTGGCACATACCAAATCATTTGGAGACCAGATCTTGCATGGATGTAGGTCTAGGGTACCTTAAGAGCCATGCGGAGTTTCATCCCCAACAAATAAGGCCACATGTGTATTTGGTTAGTACGTGCACGAATTTTCTTAGTGACATTTTTAAAATGTCCTAAAGCACAAAACACAATTACAACATAACTACTAATAAACAATTTTTTGTTTTACAGAAATAACGAATCCCATTGAGAAGACATTGGACATCATGTATAAAATAGAATCTAATACAATGATGTGTATGAATGTGTATAAAATCATCATAGTGAAATATAAAATATGAGTCCATGAAAATTACAATGGTACGGTCACACAGTGAGCCTATACATATCGAATACAAAAATATGTAATCAACTACTGATACCCAAGAAAAATCTATCTGATCAACTGATGATCCCAAAACTATGATATGTAATGTGCTAGAATACATGCAGTATGCCTCCTGATCTGCCATGTACTCCTGGAACTCAATTTAACGACCACGCCTCTGTATCTACTGAAAATAGTGGCCACCTACGATCATGGTATGAGCATCGAAGTGCATCCCATGCCCATCCACTGTATCCTCATTCAGCACACTCTTCGCCATAGAGCATCTCAACAAGTAATAATCCACACCCTCCTGATTGCCCTCCGAAGCAATGACCGCGAAGATATCACCAATACACAACGTATCTGTAAGATGGTCATAATCTCTAGAGGAACTGAATCCCGCATCCTGATCATCATGTACCTCCTCCCAAGGCTGGAAGGGAGAAAGCACTCGCCGTGCCCATGGATCGGCCCATGGTATCATGGTGAACCCTCTCGAGTCATCATCAATGCATGCGAAGAAGAAACATGCAAACCGTCGAGAAAAGATTGCCGGGTGAGACTCACCTTTGCTCCTGATGGAATGGAAATCAAGAGTGCCAGACACTGAATGACAATCAAAAGGCCTAGACTGATTAAAACTCCCAATGTCCATGCACCAAAAATACCGGCTGACCACCCTATCGTCACGCGACTGAAACGAGGAGATAGCACTAGTGGATAAGTGATGGCTGCACCACCGCACCACATCATGTGCATCCTTGAAGCGATCGGCACTATGACGCAATTGGTATCGACGCAAAGCACGCTTCATGCAAGCACCTGCACCATCATGCTCTCCCTTATCGTGCCCTGTCTCAAAGTAGCTCCATGTGATTGAAATGCCTATCTCACAGTGCCATTTGCAGAACCAATAAAACTGTCTAGCAGATTTGAACTGACCACCACATCCGTCTAGCCAGATCCAGTGCCCCTGCCATGTGACACCATGATCCCTCAAGAAACTATCATGCAACATGAAGCAATGCTGCACAAAATGGGCATCATGCGATCGATCATCACTAATGTAGAAGTGATACTCTCGCACAATGACGAGTGAGTCCATGGTGCTATCAATGCCATCCACATGAGCCTACGCATGACGATAGCTAATGTGCACAAATATAGCAACCTGCAATATGGCATTGAAAAAAAATATGACTACTGAAATAACTCAATATAATGAGGCCATAAAAAAACCAATAACTCAATCATGCGTTACCTGTTCGAAGAAATAATACTTCGATTGGATCTCATGCTGTGGTGCAAAGGTATAATTCCACCACTGAGACAACCAACCCTATAGGAAATTAACAAAGTGTGGATTGTACTAGCCTAATCTATCACTTAATGAGCATAAAGATCACGGAGGATCAAACCAAATACGAAAAGCCATCGGGAGAGAGACGGTAAGTATGAAACACTCAATCTATTCCAAATGTGCTATTCTCAACCATACATGATAGGCCTCTTATATAGAGAGTGCCCTTTGAATAGTCAACACATGTGTGGTCCTCTCATCCACATCTCTCCTTGTGGATATCCTCAATCCACATCTCCACATCATGTAGTCCACATCCTAGGGTGGCTACTTCAATTCTTTCTTATACCATACCTTAGCCCTTTAATCTATGTGCTCATGGCACCATATCTCTCAACACCTCCCCTTGGTGCCATGATACTTTGGCTACTCCAAGGTGGTTAGATGTGAGTTGCATTCCATCACCTCCCCTTAGTGCATGCACTACTACTTAAGGTGGTCAAGTGTGGCTTCTACATGTCAATACCTCCCCTGGGTGCTTTCATAGCTACTCTCAGGTGGTCAGGCTTGATTTACAAAAATATAGGCAAGGTTGGCAAGGTTTTGGTTTCTCAATACATTCCATTCATGTCACCTTTTGGCTCATGGCTTGATGACGACTCGTTTTCTTCTTTGTTTGGTGTAGCTTCATGCATGATGCTTTGTTATTCCATGTGCCTTAATGCTTTGTGTGTGGATGCCATGCTTCCTACTATGGTCATCTCATGCACTTGTGCTTTTGGCATGCTTTCTGCATTCATGCGTTGCTTTTTCATTTGTTGCAAAGGTCTTACCAATTGATTTCTTTCAATATTGGCAGTGTCTAATTGCTAACAATGATTCTGATCTGACAAATGCGTAGAGATCGAAAAGACGATCATTTTTTCTTTTTGGAGCGTGTCTAGATTCCTCCTGGATTGGAAGCTACGGCTTATCAAAGTTTTGATGAAGAAGAGGGGCCTTTGATGATGTGTCACGGGGATTCACATGCTGCACTCACACTACTGTGCTTAGCAAGAGGTTACTGCCTTGGTGGCACTGCTGACTGCGCATGCTGATGTGGCATAACTAACCCTAACTCTAGCCATGGTGGGTTAAGTTAACCAGACTCTAATTTAGCCATGTGGCATACTCTTAACTAAATGAGTTAACCCAAAGTTTAAACAAACCTAACCATAAACTTCACTTAACTACACCTATCTGCCATGTGGCATTTCCACTTAGCCAATTACTGACCAAGCCTCACTAACCAAGCCTATCCTTATCTCCACGTCTGGTTGTGGGCATTCCATTTCTCTCCCTCTGCTGCGTCTTCTTCTCGCTCGATGTGATGCTTAGCAAGGTGCTGTGAGGAGCGAGTGCGACTGTGAAGGGGTGTGTTGATGATCATGCAGCATGGGTTGTCGAGCAGCATTGAAGGTAGGAGCCGTCTTGCTGTGAGCAAGGATCGTTGCAGCTTGGAGGTTGGCAGTCCGTTGAGAGGCTATGTGTGGAGATGCATTTGCAAGAAGTTGCTGACAGAACTATTGGCTCATTGTATTGCATGGAACTTGCTCGCCGAACGAACTCTAGCTCTTGCTATTGGAGCAAAGAAGCTGCTCTCCTTAATACACTGGTCGAGCCTCTTGAGAGCTTGCCACTAGCAGTGTTAAGGGAGATCGCTCGTCGATTGCCTTCGGGTTAGGGAGGGCTTGATTTGCATGGAGCGAGAGCGGGCTGCCGTAGATGAGCCTGGTTGCTACCGTGGGAGTCGGGTCTCTTAAATAGTCTGTTGCCTCGTCTTGAGGCTTTTGCTTTGTAGACGTTCCTTGATGCAGAACATTGTTGCGGGAGCAGTTGATGGTCTAGAGTTGATGTGCTAGGCACTTGCCGTGGAGTCACAGTGGGAAAAGCCCTGGCTATTTGAAGCTGCTATGCACAATCTGACTATGCAAGAGATGGAGTCGTTAAAGCTTGGCCCGTGAGTCGATTGGGTGCTTGTCGGAGGCCAACTCGTTGGTAGTGCCGTCTATGGAGTCGCTGGTCAGAACTGAGAGGCTGCTGGTGCTGGTCACCTCTTGTGAGCTCTACTTAAGTTGCCATTTGATGGAGTCCATTGCAGCCGGTTGTAGAAGTGTTGTCAACACTATTTTGGTCAAGCCACGATGGTTGCTGGTCGGTGTAGTTGCTAGGCCCTTAGCTTGTTGGAGTCGACTGCATCTAGGTCGATGCTTGTGCTCACTGCTATTAGCCTTTGCTACCTGTCGTTTAGATGTTGTGTGTGCATGCATCGTTGGGACTTCATGAAGCTTGTTGTGGCTGCTGTTTGCAGCTCTGAGTTGTTGCGCAGCTTTGTTGGAGGAGCTCAGCTATGGCGCCGGGCTGCACGTGAGTTGCTTTCTCGTATGAGCTACTGAGGACGAGTAGGAGTATTGCGAGCTACTATTGGAGATAGTCATTGCTAAAGAAGTCACTCGTGCTCACTGTTGCTCTTAAGCTCTCTCAATGAGTGGAAGTTTCCCAAAACAAACTGAAATTCTCTCCACCATGGAAGATAACGCTTAATCTAAAACTAGAACTAATCTAAGAGAAAACATAAGCTTCCTAAGGTGTGCCTATAATGGATCTAGGAGACTAGACCTAAGCTCTGATACCATAACAAAGTGTGGATTGTACTAGCCTAATCTATCACTTAATGAGCATAAAGATCACGGAGGATCAAACCAAATACGGAAAGCCATGGGGAGAGAGACGGTAAGTATGAAACTCTCAATCTATTCCAAATGTGCTATTCTCAACCATACATGATAGGCCTCTTATATAGAGAGTGCCCTTTGAAGAGGCATTCGATAGAGCGAGCGAGGAAAAGCGAGCGGGCCCAAAAAAGCGAGCGAGCTTTTCCACAATTTCCTTATCGAGGTATTCAACATAGCTTTGTGGAAACCACTATTTGGGAAAATTGTCGAAAATAAAACTTATGTTACTATGTGTAACTATACCAATATTGCGAATTATAGTCTACCTTAACTTCCAATTGGAGCCATACTCACATTATGCAACAATAGTATGTGGTTTGAAAGAAACCGAATTTCCACTCCAAAGCGGATTCCATTACTGATACAACAATTCTTTTGCATTTGAAATGGGTCTTATTATCAAACTCCTTCAATAATCAAAACAAATGCGTTGCTTGATATGTTGAACTTAGTAACATAAACATCACTTCACCCATATGTGGGGAAAAAAAACTTTCTGTAGACTTCATAGCATGGGATTGCATCAACACTTATGACATTCAAAATGGTTCTTCTTATTAAAATGTTATCAACTATGAAAGAAAATGTTTAAAAATAGTTCACCCATATGTTGAAAAACCCAAGTGTCATTTATGACATTCAAAATTGTTCTTGCAACCATCCTGTAGTTCCTAGAGATTTTGCCCATACTTCCAACCCCTTCCCTTCAACCACTAAGAGGTATCTAATAGTTTTATAGAACACTTGAGATATCATCACCTCCTAATACAAAACCATTATTACTATTTGTAGAACACTTGAGATATCATCACCTCTTAATACAAGACCATTCTTACTATTTGTAGAACACTTGAGATATCATCACTCCTTCCCTTCAGCCACTAAGAGGTACCTAATACTTTTGTAGAACACTTGAACCATTCTTACTATTTGTAGAACACTTGAGATATCATCACCTTTTAATACAAAACCATTCTTACGGTTTGTATAACACTTGAGATATCATCACCTCTTAATATAAGACCATTCTTAGTATTTGTAGATCACTTTAGATATCATCGTCTCTTAATACAAGACCATTCTTACTATTTGAGAGATTAATGGATTAAAGGTTTGAAGCTCATAGGAGACGAAGGAAGAGAATGTCAGTTTCGACATGAGGACAATAAAACTAATTGGAATATTTTGACTTATGTATTATACCTTTTTGAAGACTATGAATTTAAGTCAGTTTCAACATTAGGATGATAAAACTAATTATAATATTTTGACTTATGTATTATATATTTTTGAAGACTATGAATTTTAATGAGGAGAGGCATGCACACTACTTAGTACATACACTAGTACTACTACTAGCCTACGACTATTAAGCCTAGTAGCACCAGTGTGATTTTGAGCCTTGTATCAGCCTTTTGATAATTTTCTTTCATCTTTAGTGCAATAGAAATTATTCCTTCTATCAGAAGAATCTTGCCAAATTTATTCAAAGTGATGATTTTGTAGTCTACAGCCACTATCCTCTGACTCTCAAAAATATATTAAATGTGAGCACCCATTTATCTTGTTTAATCAACCCTAGACTATGCTGCGATAGGGCATTACTAGAACCAAAAAAAAAAGAATTGATATGGCGATGTTCGGTGTGAAATAACCAAATTAAGGATTTAATAAGAAAGAAAACAATCAGAATCAATAGGCTATTCAATGGCTCAAATCTGCACAGAAATTATAATGTGCCTCCCAACTCTTATGCATTCCAGCTCCTCATGTTTGACAACAATGCAAACAATAATGAAATCACATTATCTTTAGTTTCAAAGTAAGCAAAGCACCAAAAATAAATGCAAATGTATTGGATGACGAATAAATAGGTATAGATATAGATAGACCTATATATATGCATTCATAGATATAATGATGATTAAAGTTGGACGGTATAATAATATTATGTGTACTATCATTGGGATTAGGACTACTATTGGTAATATTGTATGTAGTAGTAGGAGAACTACCATTAAGGAACACTTAAATAAAATTACTAATGGTGGTGATAAAACTACCACTAGTAGTTTGGTAATTACCCCTAACATCTACAACAAATATGATGGGTAACTAGTATTAGGTCAAAAGGCCCCAATTGTGCTATAATAATGGACCAAAAAAGGGAGTGCTATAGCATCACCTAAGGGTCACTTTTTATCCATGAAAGAAACAAGTCGGTGCAACCTAGGTCATACAGATCTAGGTCATGTGGAGTGGTTCACGTCTCTTTCCTTGACAAAAAAGTTACACTACCTTTGATAGTAACTACAAAGATTGCTGCCATAGTGCCGTAGAGTAGCCCCTAGGTTGCACCATAATCCCTTTTTGCTTTTGAGCCATTAAGTTTGATCCACTGATTTTATGTAGAATTATTCTACTATATGTTCACATGTCCTTAATAGGATCTTGATATAATCCCTTCCATTGTAAGTACTTTTACTTCAAGTTTCACATATCCTTAACAAACCACTAGGCTTCAACACAAATTCATTCTTATGTTTCAAGCCTTAAACTCAAACACCCTTGTAAAAGGGATAATGTATTAAAGCTACATTCAATCCATCAAATCTTTTGAATAACAGTTCTATTGAAAATTCATGTATCATCAATAGGATTTCATCCATTATATGTTCATTTGTCTTTAATAGTATGTCTAAAAATTCATGTATCTTCAATATTATTTCTCTCATGTGTTCCAATATCTTCAAAAGGATACCTTTATTTAATAATGTCCAAACTTGAGCATTGATTTGTATTTATCAAACACAATTTCACTCCACCTATTCTTTAGAATGAAATTTTTTCGCCAAAAGTGGGCCAAATGTAAGGTCTTTCCACATATTCCTAAGAATGAAAATTTTGGCCTTACGTTGGCAAGTCTATGGAATGAGGGTAACGCCAAAGTCTCTGGTACGGTGCATTAGGTCTTGATTAATTCTTCTTTAGGCTTGAATATTTAATGCATTAACTTCACAACTATTATTTATGCTTGAACTTGTAATGTATTAATTTCATGACTTAGGATTTTATGAAGTTATATCTAACATGTCCCAAATTTAATGGAAATTAATATCCTACATAACACAACAAAGTATCATCGTATCCCTTCCCAAAATCAATGCTACCTAGCAACTCTCCTGGCATTTTCACTGCCTTGCATTTGAGTTAGCTATGATGAAGAATGTTGCCTGCCTTTGGAACCTCTTAGAGTTACCGTTAGCATGATCTAATTTCATGTACCCCAAAACTTGAGACTTGGAGATTCCCATATCACACCAGCGGTAGCTATCTTGTCCACTCTCAATGCTAGTAAGAGCTAGGCCCCATAGACCGGTAAAAGAAGTCTTTTTGGAGGTTCAATTTTTTCCCTCCGTCTTCTGCAGGCCCCCTGATGAAATAGGATATATTCATCACCCTACATTTAATGCAATAATTGACACAACTTTTTTGGACCTAACTATGTAGTTTACATCCCAAAATTGGTGCTAAAATTGCAAATTGGGAGATTCCCATATCACACCAACGGTAGCTGTCTTGTCCACTCTCAACACTAGTAAGAGCCGCGGTCCCCATAGACTGGTAAAAGAAGTCTTTTTGGAGGTTCAATTTTTTGCCTCCGTCTTCTCTGGCCCCATGACGGAATAGCATATATTCACCACCCTACATTTAATGCAAGAATTGACAACTTTTTTTGGACATGACTATGCAGCTTACATCCCAAAATTGGTGCTAAAATTGCATACCGGGCATCTCCATTTGCCGGGAGGTGTCCCCAGCGACTCCTTGGACTTGCTCTATTTGTCTAGTTGTGTCTCTCCAAAAAAATCGGAGTAGGGCCTATTTTCCCCATCTAGTAAAACTATATGCATCAATATGTATGTATGTATGTATGTATGTATGTATGCATGCATGCATGCATCCATGTATGTATGTACACACACACATATGTATGTATGTATGTGTACTAAAACTACTAAAACTATATGCATCAAATAATGTTGTTGATCAATTTTTGGCATACCCCACCAAAATCAAGACCCCCATTGCAAAGAAAGG